>NC_056731.1:975976354-976276354 GCF_019279795.1 Protopterus annectens
AAAATACATATAAACCTCCTCAAAACAAACCCAAAGATATGAAATTCCTTGAATTCTAAACAACATCAATAAACAAAAATTAAACAGCAAAAAGAAAATGCAGCACTGACCACAGCTCTCCATTCAAATGGCATTATTAATAAAATATATGTGATTTAAATATACAAAAAAGTAGAACTGAGCTGCAAAAGCGGGAAAGTAATCTGTACACTAAGAAAATAACAAGACAATTTCTAGATGGTATTAAAAAGATAAATTCTTACATATCAAGTTAAAAAAACACCCAAATGAAAGTTTAGTCATAAAAACCTTCACAAAGTAAAACTCTATAAATTGCTTAAAAAAATTAGCACAACTTACATAAAGTTTCAATCTATCATATGCATGAGGACACAACCCATCAAAATTAAACCATATAAATATTTAGTTATTGTACCATGTGAGGGTTGCACTAACCACACCCCCTATTTAAGTTATCTAAATTTGCTGTTAAGTAATCTGCTCAAATGTTTCAAAACATGAAGACATTAGATTTTTTTTCTAGAAATCAAACCATCTTTCATCAACATATGAGGGGTTGCAATCCTGCACATAGCTGCATTTCTAAACATAGTAACACTGAAATCATACAACACTGAGGACAAATCCAAGCATTATTTCCTCCACTGATGTGGGAATCTTAGTAAACAGTGGTAATGATCAATTGTATTTCAATATAATGAGGATTGATAAACCAAATACCTCTAAATCAATGTTTTAGAAGACAACTCAGTCATTTACCACAGTTCATTGGAATGAATGGTAAACAGTAATTCATACCAAGAGGAATCAGAAAAAGAGATACAGATATTATATATTCATCTAGTTTTGGGGTATCAGAACAATATACATGGTCAAATTTTACTGAAATTTGATAAACTGTTAACAAAGTATCAACTACTTAAACTGTTGAAATCTTAGACACTATAGTACATAAATCAAAAACTCTAAAAGTGTTTTTGTGACACACTCCCCCGGATTTAGTATTCCTCCATGCAGGACTAGCTTAGTCCTGCATGGAGGCGGCCGTTTAGGAGCAGGACGGCAGGGCGACATGCATAGTAATGAGGCATGCTGCCTGAGTTCCTAGTCTTACATGGAGCATGTAAGAGTGCAGGTGGAGTGTCTGAGAGCAGAGCTCTCAGAATATACATGCCCTCGCAATGAAGAACAGCAGAAAGAGTTATGAAATGAGCGAGACCACTCATAGGAGTCCGCATATCCCCAGCTGCATTCCCCATGTGCCCAACAGCAATAACAAATACAAAGTAAATGAACAAACCCTTTTTGTTTTATTTTAAAATCTGATTAAAGCTAACCGTAGGTGCGTGGGTGTGCCCATCGCTTAGTTACGGTTAATGCAGTGTAAATGGCTGAAGAGGTTAACAAGTAAGATATATGAAAATGAAGCAGCATAGCAATAGGATAGTGGGCAGAGCATTCGCCTTACGAGCAGACATTCCCAGTTCAAGTCCCACTGCAGCACATTCCATTTTCCATGCCAAAGTACGTTATGAGTAATATTTATGTTGCATAACCCACTAAATAACATATTTTCATGAACTGGAGTACTGCAGTAAATGCACATGTGAGGTGTCAGTGTCATAAAGAATAAAGCACTAGTAAGCAGGTTTAAGCACTAATAAGCAGTAGTAAGCATTAGTAAGCGAGTTTAAGCCCGTTTGTGCGGTAGTAAGCAATGCCTACACTGGTTAAGCAATTCTTAAGCTAACTCTCTGTAAGCAGATGTAACCAGAGGTTAGCATTGCTTATTCTCGCACCAACCCTCGCAAACCCACTTACAAATGCTCAAAGGTGCCTTAATCACTCTGTATCCAGTGGCCCTTGTTCTGCCCATCAACAAAGTAAACAGCCATGCAGGTCTCAAATCCAGGACCCTATACACCATAGACAAAGTAATTAACCACCAAGCCATCACACAAATACAGAATAATGAGGTATCAGCAAACAAGTCTTCACCATAGTTAAACCAAACTATACCTGTGAAAGGAATCAGTATACAGACATATGTGCCTTAACCCACTACATAATACAAATATGTGAACCGGAGTACAGCAGTAAGGCCAGAAGTCAGGTGAAATTGTAATAGAGTGTTGAAGTCCCCAGTAAAACACAAGGACCCCATTCAGTGTACGTACACATGAATCATGGATACCAGGCATACATATAAGGTGTAATGAATAATAACTCAATGCCAAAAAGGAATTATAATGCAAAGTCTAATGTAAGCAATGCTAAGCATTGCACATGCCAGCATAGGAGATGTAAGCAATGTGTAGGCCAGCTAACTCAATGTACCCAGTGTTATAACCCTTTAAATAATGCCAACCTTAGGTAAGCAGGTTTGCCCATAGCTTAGCCTTTTCAAAACCAGCCAATCATGGAAAAGTGTGGGAAATTGGCCCTACTTAAACCCAAGAGGCGGGAATACATCTCATAGCTTATTGTAGTTTCCCCTTGTAGGCACAATGGCAGTAAGGGAAGAATGTGTGTGCTTTCGGGCTCAGTGCTGATGCATCCAGGAGTCCAAGGTCATAGCAGGACTCCTTGTCAAAGACCATGATCAGAGACTACTGCAGGCCCAGTACCAGGACTCCCAGTATAAGGCAGAGGCCGTGACATCACCAGTGCCACTGGCATTCCCCGAACTGTTGAGCAGGTCAGGCACCACTATGCTGACCTGAAGCGGCGTAAGGGGGACCTCTTGGAGGAGTGGCTCCAAGAGGCTAGAGTGGCAGGGGATGTTCCAGTCGTGTGTAAGTATCACCCGACTATGTATGTAATAATTGCCAGCTCAGGTATATCATGGATAGGTATAGCTAAATATTCCTCTTATGTCCCCCACAGTTGCAATGGTGCGGGCCGTGAACCAGGAGGCCCACGTCATTCGCCTGACAAGGTTGCAATGCGAGGCAGGTCAGTAATACTCATGCATTTACTGTTATAGGAAACAAAACTAAAAGTAGTAGTAACTTAATTGCCTTTATAAAGCCTGTAATGTTCAAGGCAAGTACTGCATACACTAGAGAATATGGCAGGAAAAGTCTCATATCGTTTGTATGTCAATAAAAGTGTAATAGCCTGACAATAAAGGTCTAACTGCTGGACTACATGTGTATACTCTGGTATCATATGGTAATGTAGATTTGCAATCATGTAATAGTACTGTAGCATTAAGCACTGTTACCCACACTGTGCACCATAGATTGAATGTGTAGGAATGCCTGTATATGACAGGTGTAATCCCAGAGGCCATTTAGTACAACTGAGAGACACATAGACAGTAAACAGGGAAAATGCAGACAACAAAAATCAAATAGCACATGCAACTGTGATGTGAGTTGTTTTTTTAGCACACACAGCCGTGGTTCGAAACCTGCCAGTGGTAGTAATCTGCATACAGAATCATACCCCACAACTGTACAGATATGTCTAGTAAAGTGGCCCGTATCTGTTGCCTATCAACCTGTCACCCTGGGAAATCAGTCGGATGATCCCAGACGTATAGGCAGCAAACAGGAAATACAACTCATTGACACACATCTATGGGAACAAAGCTGGCCCACTAGCAACTCCCCAATACTTTATGAGACTAAGAAGCCACGTATATTCCCATTTACACTCCAACCTGTCAAGCTGTGGTCAGAGTGTGTACAGTAACAGAGTGAGATATATGTGCATAATAGTAATGTGGAATCTGGTACTGTGTGTGGGAACATTCAGGTAGTGCTAATAAACATTTCTCCCACAGGTCTGTCAGATACCATCACTGTGCCCAGAAATACAAGAATGATACCCAGTACTGGTACTGTTTACACTGGTGTTGTATGGCAGTGCGACTGAAGCAGTTATTCTGAATAATGAGGTATTACACATCACTGTCGCCCACACTGTCCTATAACATATAACTGTTTCGCAAATCTGTATAAGAGTGTTGTAATACAAGGTCAGAATGCAAAAGCACAGGGGATTAATAAGACAGAAAGTAGATAGGAGCTATACAGCAATATCTATATAGCAGACACAACTGTGATGGACAGTGTTGAAGTTGTAGCAGACACAGCCATGGTCTGAATCCTGGGAGTAGGATGTAGGCTGCATACAGAATCATACCCCACAACTGTACAGATGAGGCCAGAATGTCCAGTATATGGGCCCATATCAGCTGCCTTTAGCCAGCAAACAGGGAATACAAGTGACTGCCAAACACCTATGGAAACAAACCTGTCGCTGTAGCAACCCCTAAAACTGTTGGGAGAGTAATATTTCAAGAATGTCCTATCTACACTCCCATGTTGTCAAGCTGTGACCAGAGTGTGTACAGTAACAGAGTGAGATGTATGTGCATAATACTAATGTGCAATCTGGAAGTTTGTGTGGCAACAGTCAGTAAGTGCTAACAAACATTGCCCCCACAGGTACATCGGATACGAACACTGTGCTGAGAAATAAAGACCATTATAACCTGTAAAGGTACTGTTCACTCAGGTATTGTAGGGAATTGTAAGTGTTGCAGTTTCTCTGACTAATAAAGTATCACTGATCACTGTCACCCACAATGTGCTACATAATATAACTGTGTAGGAAAGCATGTATATGTGTGTGTGTGTCAAGTCACTAAAGGTTCAAGAGGGCAATATTCTCGATATGTCCTGGCACACCAGCATGTGGTCAACACATGGCCAGAGTCTGTGCAGAAAGAGTTTGATAGCTATGAGCACAACCTCAACCCAGAATCTGGGAGTCTGTGTAGAAACAGTTAGTGTTAGCAAACAGTCCCTCCACAGGTATACCATGTAAGTGGTGTATCCTGCCGGTAAAACCAGTTCATGTGTTATGATGACGACAGCCATATCTCTGTCAAAACTAAGGCTATAGGGTAGTGTAGTAAGACTTGTAAGGTACAGATAACAGCACTGACTAGAAAAGTAATGTGGACTACAGGAATATACTAGTTGTTAATTGACATATTTCTCCCCCCCACCACCATATCTCCAGCAATAATCAACATACCCACCCCAACTGGTATGCAATGACACCTATGTTCTGATACTGTCCAATTGTTTGATATATAATGTAATGGTTCCCTTGCATGTGCTATATTGCATTGTTCCACCATTGGTGACATGGTGCCATCAATGTACCTGCATGCTGTTCTTATTACCACTGTGGTACCATATATGCATGTGTTCTACTTGCTATGCAGCTGCTCCATATATGGTGTCTGGGTTAATGGGAATATCTATGCATGCTGTTATACCTAACCCTGAAATGTGTTGACTATTACTAACCCACATATGATGCTGACATCTAAACACTATAGCATGCTTGGGAAGGATGGTCCCAGCGGACCCACCTGTCCCTCCTCAGCCGGCCGTGGCACCTGTCTGTCTGGGGCCCAACCCGGGACCTTCCTGTCCATTGGTCCTGCACCATCTTCAGGTAGAACTGCCTCAGGGGTTGGGGCTCCCCCCCCTGTTAACAGGCACGGACAGGAACCAATCACCTGTCGCCAGGTCTGGGTCGTGGTGCATAGTGAGCTCAACCAGCAGCTTGGTGATCTGCTATGCCAGCTCGAGGGCCATGTGTCATGACTAGAGGGTCGGGGTGGCCCTGGAACTCAGCCCCCAGCACAGCCACCTTTGGGGCTGTGAAGGTGAAGTGGTGACTGCCCATGGGTGTGGACCTCAGTCCCACTGTTTCCACTAAGGTGCTCATGGGTTTCTGATTTCCCAACACCCCTCCCCATCAAGGTGTTTACCCCTCACATGTGTCATATACCGCTCCTGTATGCATCTTGTTTGTATTGTCTGTTAACCTACCCAACCTGCCTCCCCAAATACACCTACTACCCCTCCCCAACATCCCACTCTCTCCTGGAAAAAAGGGCAATCTGTTCCCACAAAAAAATCTCACCAATTACATAGCTGTTCATTTCACATGCATGTCCACTGGACACATGTAATCCGGTACAATTGGCATCACAATGTATTATTGCTGTCCTCACCCTCTAACAGGGATTTAAGTGTCCAAATCTACCTCCAAATTCAGTGTATATGGACAGCTGTTGCTGTAGAAGAAATGGGCAGCTATGGACCTTCCATACACCCTTCTTGCACATCCCTGGCTATTTTCCCTACTGTCCATCCCTTTTTGTGCCCCTTTTGTTACCACTTTCCTATCAACCCCTTTTTCTTTTCTTTTAAAGAAATTAGCACTGGGGTAAGTGGAAGTAAGCACTTTTAAGCAGCATTAAGTGGGTTTCAGACTGTTTGCGTGGGGGTAAGCATTGCCTACACTGGTTAAGCAATTTAGAAGCTAACTGAGTCTAAGAAACTGTAACCTGTAGTTAGCAGTGCTTACCTCCGTACAAAGCCACTTACAACTGCTTAAAAGTGCCTTAGTCACTCTGTATCCAATGGCCTTGCTCTGCCCAGCAACAAAATCAACAACATCTGCACAGCATGAACCCAGCACCCTGCACACCATAGACAAAGTAATTTACCACTAAGCCATGTCAGATATACATAACCCTGATGTATTCACAAACATATCATCCAGCCCAGTCATTCATGCATGTGTGTATGTAAATATATTAATATCTAAACAGATACAACATATCTATATGAACATATATACATGCAAATGCCTACATCTATATGTCTAAATATATACAGCAAGCTATATATATATATGTCAGCAGGTATTTATATATATATATATATATATATATATATATATATATATATATATATCGGTATATATGGACATACACCTGTAGATAACAATGGGGAAATGGGGAAATAACAAAAACATATATGTCCACATGCACCGTTAATGGGGTTGAGAGGTCCAAAACAATATATGTCTTGTACGAATAGGTATACCCCCCACAGCCAAACATGTCCCCCCCTACAATACACTACCAAGTGTTGCAGATCCCATAACCTGGACTAGACACGACATGGGCATCCCTAGGATGCATATACACAGACACATATATGCAGATACAGATATACATGTATACATATATATATATATATATATATATATATATATATATGTAACTACACATACACATGCAGAGATATGTATAGTTAGTTACATATGTAGTACATGCACACAATATGGAACAGCCACTATTCCTGCAGTACCAGCTTACCAACTGGAGACTGTATGAGCCACCCATACAAATGACATTCATTGCCTGCAACAGATACCCATCAGCGATATCAAAGGATTTAACAACACACTCAGGAGAGCATACATGGGAATGCTTTATTTGTGTACTATTGCAGTTGTATATGCCATGTTGTATAGCTGTTTAGACACAGACATCCATATAAACTGAGTAATGCAACTGTGAAACAGTTATACTAATACAGTAGTCTGGTAAAGTTAACAAATGTTGCTGTTCAGGCCAAAGCCATCAAGTAGTACAATCGTAAAGACAGACTGGGCCAGAGGATACCAAACAATCAACAGTAAGTAATGCAGATGTATAGTTCAGCAGCCTCTATCTGCATTCTGTAGACAATCCCTAGGGGGTAAGCACTTCAGTTGACACAATGGGATGTAACTGTTACATAACATTACCTATAAGAGATATACAAATTAATATATATATATATATATATATATATATATATATATATATATATAATTAAACTCTTATTTAAGAGTAACTTAAAACATTATATATATTCCTCACACATATACACTTTAATTTAATTTTGTAACAAATTATTCCCATTGTTTTATCAATCTATATTATTAATTCAATTCTTCTGTTTTTTAAAATGTTTGTATGTATTAGTATTTTTTATACTGCACCATTAATGGTTAAAACTTGCAGTAATTAAATAGCCAGCCAATAAGGAATTAATAAAATAATTAATTATTGTATTTAAATGTAGGAAGTATTGTTTTAACAGATTCTGATGAAGTCTCCATGAAGGAGATGAAAGCACTTAATCTGTTCGTTTAATTTGTATGTTCAGCGTTTAATTTACGTCAATAAATCTACACTTTTTTATATATCATTTCTTTTGGATTATTGTCCTTTGGAGAATACATTGGGTTTACTTTACATTGGTCTTTGTATACGGAGGAGAGCCTTTATTGCTACTGGAATAGACGCACTGTTTTTTGGTGTGAGTTGTGACTTTCCTTTGGGTTACCAGTATATGTATATAAATATATATACATATATATATATATATATATATATATATATATATATATATATATAGCTATATATGTATGCACACCGTATGTGCACAGATATGCCTAGTTATGCTGGTATATATGTAGATATCAATAACGATATGTGCATACATATCTATTCTGATATACCTACTGCTGTCAATATATATGCAGATATCCATACATATATGTGCATATGTATATCTGTATATGTGTAGACATATATTGCTCTGTATATGTATATATCTGGGTGTTTATTTGTATATCTATGTACATATACAAATCCATCTATGTATGTCGATATGTATATGTGTATGTCTATATAGATATCTGGAAAAGTATATGTACATATATTATCACTATATGTCCTGAACATGGAGTGTAGCCCTACCTCAGCCCCTGTAGTGCCAACTTCTTAGTGCAAGGGGATGTCAGGTATGTAAAGCAGGTATATTTGTAGAGTATTGCTACTGTAATATGGATTGTCTTCACAGACATGGTGTGTGTGGGAGGTCACATCTGCTTTTAACATGTGCACCATTGGCTACTGACAGACATCCTAAGGACATCATAGTACAGTACCATGGCTAGCATGTAATGCTCCTGTGGACTACAACAGAGATAATGGACAATATACATGGACAGTCTGACACACTCTGGACAGTCCAGATGTATACACATAACCCCTTCGTGCAAGACGTGAACCAATCCAGACAATGCGGATGTTAACAGCCATGTAGATGGGTATAACAGGTAACTTTTGGTATACATGTGCCCCCATAGTTTATGCATTCACACATCCCTGTCTGTCCTGTCACATAATAACCACTGGTAAGGGGGTGCCATGGCCACATACCACCTACTAGAACTAGATATTGGCTTGCATCTGTACAGCATCCCACTGCTCTGTCTGATATACATGACTGTCATGGTGGCCTGGCAGCAGTACATCTGGCAAGTACCTGGACATTACATCTCACTAGATAAGTACACTAAGCTTCTAGGCATGTAACAACAAAGCACTGTGCAGGCTACAGGCAGACCAGCTCAACACAGGCCTACATTTCTTATGGGGGAATGCACATAAACCTGAATATATATAGCAAGCTCTACAGGCATGCCACAGCACAGAGTTACATACACCTGTGTGAAGGTGCATCACCACAACCAATGTGAACACAGCCACAGCTACATATGGCATGTTAGCATATTATTACAGTATATGGACTATCTGTTCAACACCAACCTCATATGTGCTACTCACACACAAACCCTACATATATTGGGCAGCTACACAGTGTGGTCTGCTGCCTGTCTGTGGTATAGGACATGTGCGTGTATGGCCCTACAAACATGTATGCCAATAAGGTAACATACAGTTGAGCAGAATGTAACATCAGATAGAACAGGACCAAGAACAATGATATCTACCACAGTCTGTACACAGGTCAAGGTACATATTAACGATACACACACTGCCGACAATCACCATAAGTACACAGACCCCAATACTGTACACACAACCACAGAATGTCCAGGTTATGTCATCAAATATAACCCCTACTATACAGTACATGTGTAGCAGTCTGATATCTCACTGGCTTGTTATCAGATATGATGTCACTAATTATGGTGTACAGTACATATGCACCCCTTCATGCATGACATATGTACAAAAGTTGTCAGGGTTGTGGCTGGAGGCACTTACACATGGCCACTATTGACATGTTGCTGTGATAACCTCTTACATTTACTGTTGTAACAGGGTTTGTTGCACCTTATGTCCTATGAGGGATATGAAGTCAGTAATAATCACAGCTATCACCATCTACAAACTGCAATCCTCACGCTACCTTCTGCAGTTCACAGATAGGTGCTCTGTGGGTAACACCTGAAACAAAAGGCACCACACACTGGACAGTCTGCAGACGGCCCTACAGATGGGTGTTCCCTCATAAACATAGCACTGATATGGCAGGTAATGAAACATGTCGGACAGCCATATCCACACACACACCCTATTAAACCAGCATTACTCCAAATGCAGTATAGCAGCACTTACAGTATGTAGTCATGTCAGGCACAACACCCTCCTGTGTGTTGTTAGAGGTAAACCCCAATCCATCTGAGATGCTGTTTGCCAAACAACAGCTCAAGTTCCTGCTCACAGTGAATGAAAGACCCAACACCAACATGATGTTCCTAGATATTGGTGTGTGTTTCCATGCAATTGGCTATGGGAATGTTACCACAGCTGTTCCACATGCAATCAGCAAGAGGAGGTCTGCAATTTGTGCAGAGGTCATCAGCTGATCTAAGCATCACTTAAAATACACATGCTGCTGCCTAGGCAAAGCAGGTGTAAGTCTCCACATCCACCAGAGAGGGAGGAAAAGAGGCAGACAGAGGCACAGAAAAGCCAAGGAGGGATGGGAGAGTAAAATATAAGCATGTCTGTGTCACACACTTACCAGTACAGGGTATCAAACCCCTGACGAATATGTAGTACTATCCATGTCCTTGCAGTTTTTGGATGTGTCACATAGGTTATATGTTGGGGAGCCCTCAGAACGTATATGTGATGGCGAGTGACATTTGTAACAGGGAAATGGTAGCTATGTGGTAGGTGTAGTACAAGTGCCTGACCACATGAACAGGTGTCAGCATCAATACAGCCACACGTTCACAGGCACACACACACACATTGCCACACTTGGCAGGGAAAGGAATATAACTCATCACTACTAGGATTGCCACAACTCAGTACTGTGCAGGTATCACATGCACCACAGGGGTCATACGGAGTTGATATGTGCAAAGGGTATGGAGAGGTGTCTGATATTAGACATCATGCTTCAGTATGCCAATGGGGGTAGTAGTGAGTGTGAATGTGGTCATATGCATCATACACCACACACACAGACATGGGTGCCAGTACTGACATGCATGTGTGGACTACTTCACTGGTGTGTTGTGGTTGACGGTGCCAGATGGCTGTACAAGGCTAGGTGATGGGTATACCTTGGCATCAGGCCACATGACAATGGCCTGCATTTTGGCTCAGGGGTGTAGTGTCTGGAGTTGCCCACGCAGGTGGGTATTGTATTCACCATCCAGTCACCTGGGTGACTATTGCATGTGGCCAATGCTTTGCATTGCTTGGCATGTATGTGTTCCTTAGTCCCTGATATGGACAGTGTCTGTGATGTGTACACCTCCCACATGCATGTACAGTGACTTGTGGAACTATACCTGGGGTGTCTGGCCCATATTGTGCACACAGCTCATTATCATCAGATGTGCCAGTCCTGGCCTCTTGTGGCGGGAACTGTTAATGGACAGCAGGTTGGCCCTGCACCTACATTGCTAGCATGATACCAATATTCCCTGGTGTCAGTGGCATCTGTCCATACAGAGCGTGTGTTACAGGCATGTTATGTCCTTTGTGGGTCACAATTGATGGCACCACAGGTGTTGAATGTGTCCAGTGGAGAACCTGGGGGAGGTGTACTGTCGGCATGTACGTGCCTACTGGACAGATGGACAGGGTGCCATGCCCTCTGTAGCCCACTGCAATCACAACATGGTTACTATCAGTGGGTAATATGCAGAATACTACCAACATAGTGGCTGTTGCCTAGGCATGTGTGTGTGTGTGTGTGTGTGTGTGTGTGTGTGTGTGTGTGTGTGTGTGTGTGTGTATGAAACATGGGTTGAGAGTGTTCCCTGTGTAATACAAGGGTTGCTAAAGTTGTTCAGCTGGCAATGATGTCACATTTAGGGGTATGGATTTGCACCCCAGCCTCTCGGCTATTTCACATCTGTCATTCCTGTACAGTGGACATTGTGATATATACTTGCCCCACCATATAAGAAGTTTGCAAAACCTGCTACACATTGAGTCCAGTTGTTGCACACTCACAGCCACCGCCATACAAGATACCAATGACAAACACAGACACACACACTTCACGTCTGGGATTAGAACACCCACCTAACTAGCATATTATACTACAGCACTATGCCATTATAGGACGTGCCATGGAGATTACTGGAGTACTTTTTCCCCAGAGGTGTATTTCACAATGAATTACATCAGCAGGATTGCCAAAGTAGGGCATTTGAATTGTACTGAATGTGACTAGCCTAAATGCATTGCTCCCTACACAGACATAGAAACACACAGAAAACATCCACAACTGCCATGTGTTGGGATAGAACCCCTACCAAAGTTCTATATCACACTAGAGCATGATGCTTTTATAGGACATACCACGGAGATCGCTGGAGTTTCCTTTCCCCAAGGTGTAATGCACAGTGAATGACATCAGCATGATTGCCAAAGTAGGGCATTTGAATTGTACTGAGCGTGACTAGCCTAAAATGCATTGCTTCCTACACAGACATAGAAACACAAGCAAAGCATCTGCAACTGCCATGTGTGGGGAATAAAACCCCTATCAGCGTTCTATATCACACTACAGCAGTAAGCATTTACGGCATGCGCTACAGAGATTACTTGACTACAACTTCTCAGAGGTGAATTTCTGCCAAAGTAGAGCATTTAAATTGTAGGGAGTGTGACTACCCTAAACAGCATTGCTGTCTATACAGACAGTCACACACACACACACTTCTCCAGTCTGGGTTTAGAACTCCTACTTAACTATTTTATCACACTACAGCAGCATGCAGTTATGGCACTCACTACAGAGATTACTGGGCTGCAATCTTCCAAGAGGTGTATTTCTAGGTAGATGACATCAGCAGCCTTGACAAAGTAGGGCATTTGAATTGTAGGGAGTGTGAGTAGCCTAAAAGGAACTGCTTTCTACACAGACAGGGATAGACACAGTTACCAAGTCTGGGAATAGAACTCCTACATAACTATTTTATGACACCACTGCAGTGTGCATTTATTGTATGCGCTATAGAGATTAGTGGGCTACAATCTACCCAGAGATGTATTTCTAGGTGGATGACATCAGCAGCCTTACCAAAGTAGAGCATTTGAATTGTAGGGAGTGTGACTACCATAAAAAGCATTGCTCTCTACACATACAGACAGAGAAACACACACGCACAGTTGTCATGTCTGGGATTGGAACTCCTCCCTAACTAGTTCATCACACTACAGCAGTACACAGTTATTGGATGCACTACGGAGATTACTGGATTGCAGTTCTGCCAAAGATATATTTCCCAGTGGTTGACCTTGGCAGGCTTGTCATAGTAGGGCTATGGGGAGGGCAGTGTGTGTGCATGGGCCATAACCCATTCATCTAGAGGTTGACACACCACATGCGGGCACACACAGTTATGTGTATACGTCTGTTAGTTGACTACTTCCTTGTACAGCCATGTTGCACAGCTAGCACGTGCACCACATAGTCTGTAATGCTGACAGATACCGGCGGCTAGTATCTACAGTGTGTGACATCTGAACCTCATGTGGTTGTGGCCCTATGGCTGTGTGCTGGGTGAGACAGGCCTGGATGGCTCCTTGTAACCATCACACTCTTCCACACATCTATGCATGTCTACCTTTGGTTTATTATAGTGTGTTGTCCTTAGATATTTCTGTATTCCTATCCAAAGGAAGAGTGGTGCATACTGAGGTGTGTCTGCACTAACATCTGCTATTGCCAGATATGTCTGGTCCACTGGTGTTTGCAGACATGGCCTTCATGTGTTTACATGTGTGAGCATGCCCAGTATAACCTTTCAGTATGTCATTGACTGACATTACCTTCATTTTTCTAAGTGTGTGAGCATGCCCAGTATGCCTGTCTGTATTGAATGTGTGGATCGAGTCCAGAAAGTTTGTACTGCAGTGCAGACCTTTGTGTTGTACACCTACATGTAGCCTACTGTTTCTGCAGGGTATCCATCAATCATTTGGCATTGACTGTCAGTACATTTCTACGTAAGGATGGGGGGGCACACCTGACTATTTCTACATTTCTACACAGGATTGGGGGGGGCACACCTGACTGTCATTACATTACGACATAGGATTGGGGGGCACGCCTGACACTTGCACACATTTGCTATGACTGTACTGGTATGTCAGGTACTCCATTTCATTCTGTATTCCTACCTATTATGCTGACTACAGACATACCAGTGTACTACAGATCTTAGCTTTGATGTACCTACATATTAGTTTCTGACTTCCTGCCATTCAAAACTAACATCCCACTGCCTGACCTGCTGTGGTCTGTCTGTGTAGGCCTGGGACGTGGTGATTACCCATAGGCATCATTCAGAGGCCATAGCACAGCCTTTATTTGTGTTTGTCTACACCTGTCCTGTCCTGCTGGCTGTGACTCTTGTTGGGTATGTGAACCCCCTCTGACTGTCATTTGCGAGTCACTTACCTTGTGGTTTGTCCCAGTATCGAAGGTGGTGCTGCAGGGCTGCCTATGTCGGATGCCCATAGTACACTCTCTAAACATGGTTAAGCACAGGTAGTGTAATGTTTGGCATCCCTTTTACTGTATTTGAGAGTCAGACAGACGTGTTATTCCCTGGGTCCCTCCTGTGTCATTGTATGTGCTATGTGTTGCCTCTTTGCCAAAGCCAGGGCATACTAGGCATTCCTCCTTCTGCCTACTGGGGCAGGCTCAGGTTGTTCCTTCTTTGAGTCACTCTGTGCCTGTGCAGGCCTTGGTAATGGTGGGGGGGGGGCTGTGTGGCCCTGCCCCATGCTATTTCTGCTGCAGCTGTTTCTGCAGGATAATATTGTGTAGTATGGTACATACGAGGACAATTTGGGTACATGTAGCTGGTGAGTACTGCAAGGCTCCACCGCATGTGTCCAGGCACCGGATCCATGACTTGAGCATCTCAAACACATGCTCTATTATAATTCTGGTCTGTGCATGTGCCTCTTTATGGAGTTCTTGTTCGGGTGTGTGTGTATTTCTGATGGGTGTCATCAGCCATGGCTCCAGTGCATATTCAGCATCCCCCACTAGGTGACCATGATGGATGCCCCCATTGGCAAATCTCTGGTCAGCTGTGTCAGATGCCAGATGTGGGAATCATGATAGCTTCCAGGGCAGCCAGCATACACATTCATTATTATGCCCTGGGCATCGCACACGTCCTGGCAGTTGATGGAGGGGAAATGCTTGCGGTTGATGTAGACCCTGCCTCGCTCACCTGGTGGTGCTTTGATGCATATGTGCATGTAGTCTATAGCACCCACTACCTCAGGGTATTCTGCTATTTGGTGAAGCAGTTTCATATTGCTGGCCAACACCTCAAGGGTGTTAGGGAAATGCACGTGCTCACCGACAGGTGCTGACATGGCATCCAGGAACTGGTGGAGTACACTGGATGCTGATGCCTGTGAGATCCCCATCATATCCCCAGTTGGTCTTTAGACAGTACCTGTGGATAGTATTCTTAGGCCTACATATACCTTGGTATCCACTAGGTTGGGTTCTCCTCTGTTAGTTCTGTGTGTGAGACGTGGCCGGCACAGCTCAACAATTTGTTGTGGGAGGTCCCTGTCCACCCTATAGCACTCCACTATCTCCAGCTCATGTAGCCCCTGGTAGGTTACCCTGGGTCTGTACACTCTTCCCTGTCTCCTCACTGTGGGTTGGTCAACAGCATTCACATCCTTACCACCCTCAGCCTCTTCCACAAGTTGCTGCATGATAGCTATTGCAGCCCCTATCATTTTGTTGCTTTGAGTGGTAAATGTTCCTCGCTTGTTTACACCGGTGGTGCAGAGTATGGGAAAAACCAGAGGGGAAGGTGTTTGCATATTTTATAGTAGTGTTCTGTGCTGGGCTGGTCTGCTGCCTGTGTAATTGGCTGATTCTGATACATTTCACCCGCCAGCTATGCTAATTCTCTTTGATTACCTTCCTGCTGCTGTTTTCCCTTCTCATTGCCTTCCTGTTAAAGCCCGGGGGCGCGCCGCACAAACAGATTGCTCAAAGTGCACAGTGCTGCTATTTCCTGGTTTAACCTTTTTTTTCCTTCATTTAAAACCTGGTGCATGGCATGCACACCCATGTAGGCAATGTTAAGAGTGCTAGGCAGAATCAGACACACCTCCTTGCTTAGCTGTGCTAAGCTAGGAACAAACCCGAGCCACAGGGCTCCAATCTTCTTGCAGTATGCCTGACACACACACCCCCATGATGCAGCTAACTCCTAGGCTTGCACCAAGCTTCTCCTACTCTTACACTGTTGGGACCTGACTAGCATGCTGGGGAAAACTGGAATTCACTATCATTCCCCTCATTTGCATAGGATTGCCTGCTAATGCATAGTTACATGTCTCACTGAGCCTCCCCCCTTAGCAACCACTACTCACTGGCCATGTTGTCTTCTGCCTGCCATTGACTTGCATGGCAGAATAGTGATTTTAGCTGGAATGCTTATTTTAGGTTTATTTTATTATTTTCCCTGATCCCATTTGCGCGCCACTACCTACACTTAAAGAGCCGAGATTGGCTAAAAAAAAAATAAAAGTTGATTTTTTTTTTAATATTTAGGCTGTTTGCAATGCAAATGGTCTTATACTTGGCCATTGGCGTACTTCCTGACTGATATGCAGCCTTTATTTGGAGCTGTCACAGCTCTGTTTTGGATTTTGCAGAAATGTACTTGGTTACTAACCGAGTACATTTCTACAGATTGCACTGGTCCTGCACAGCCAGTTGCAAGCTTCCTAGATCGCAAATTCACCTCATTTGCATGGATTTCTCCTGCAAATGGGGTGATTTGCATACTGGGGCTTAGTCTGTGCAGGACTAGTGCAGGAGTGCCTGTGCACACTCCTGCAGTCTGCTACTGGATCGCACGGCAGACATATTGCCTGCTAGAGCTCCTGCACTAATCCTGCATACCGTGCAAGGCATACAGAATCTGGGGGACTGTGAAGCCTTATTCTTTCATATTATGCATTCTCATAATACAGTGACTATAAGAATGAATGTTATGTTGCTTCATTTTTTCTGTACCCTGGTTTACTAATATTTGCAGTCAGTACACAAACATAAGTATATACATTAGACAAGTTAAAAGCTGAAAATAGCTATTTATGATATACATTTGTAACTTCCTGTGCTATCATATCAAATAAATCAGATATGTAGCCCCTCTTTCAAAACATAGTTTTCAACAACTCATCTTCCTAAATTCATTATATTCTGAAGTAAGACATGAAGCCAGAGTATGACTTTCTTTTAACCCAATAAGCTGCAAATAACCTTCATGCAAATAATTATTGACAAATCTTGCTCTTCTATAAATCTTAATAATAATCTGATTATTCACATGGTATTTAGTAACAGTTATTTATGTCTGAAATACTATTTCATCTTTGCTAATGGAATATATAAATTTCAAAAAACTTGTTAACTTATATAAAGACAATGTAAATTCTTCAAATTCAGGCCTTGTTCTTGTCGAAATTTAAGATAAATTATCAGTATAGTAATGGTTAAAAAATCCCTAAATCTGTAAATGTATACAAAAATCGATCTTCCCAGAAGAATAGTGCCTTGGTGCAACGATGGGGGAAGTATGTGCCATGTATTTTGTGAATGTATCATTAGTGTATTTGGAAAAACAGTTTTTCTATAAATTACCATGTTTTGATAATGCTTTATTTCATCAGTATATTGATAATATTGTGTGAAATTGAAGAATGCACAGTATCTTTAAATAGGATGAGACAATTTTAAGAGTTATTAGGAAAACATTATATTAGTGTATTGAATAAATATACTTCTTGTTCATAATAAAATAGATCTCTCATGAGCTATTTATTTTAATTCATTGATGTATCCTACCCAGTAATTCCATTTATTTTTGGTGGAGTAATGATAGCTAAAGGTGGCTGGTTTTACCACAGCGATCCAATGTCTCTTGAATGTACCTTGTCTTTTATGATGAACCAAGATGAAAATATGTTATCACAAAATCTATCAAACTTCAAACACTTGGGAAGTGGGTAATCTATAAGCTCAAGCAGGCTTTTATTAATAGAAACTAAACATAGCACAAACTACTTTATTAATGTTTACATTAAGTTGAGCAATATTCCAAGCCAAGATAGTAAAAAGGTTTTAGGTGGACTTTGTCTACCATGATAATATGGCAATATTATTTGCTCTTCTCTGGAGTTGATATTTATCAGTGAATGTATCTGTCAGTTGTATGTCCAGCAATGGGGGCTGTTGCTCTAATTATATTAGCTGTCATGATAGCCTACAGTAAAAAAGTCTGTTTTTCATTTAAAAGATGTTAATATTTCTTTGAGTTGTATTAATGAAGTATTTATGTTCTGGCAGGGTTCGTTACATCTTTCAGATGAAGCTAAAATTTGAAGATGTATATGGCTAGTGCTAATAAAGAACATACTTTTTTTTATAATGTTGAAATTTTTGAAATCAGATTTGCATTTATAAATATTTATGAGACAGATAATGATATGGGGTTTGGTATTAGGTATTTCAGAAACAGTTTAAAAGGAATATCTTTTTCCATGCTAGCAGCCTGCATTACCAGTGCCTGTGGGAAAATGCTGTTAAATCTCATGTGGTGAGGGTAGGTCATTTCACTTCCAATAAAGTTGAATACAATACCTGTACAATAACTGCACTGACAACTTTAGTCAGGATGTTACATTTTGAGAGCAGAGAGCATCTGTGGATTATTAGCATACAACTAATATGCATATCCACATATTAAAAAAAGAAGGAATCAATAGACTTAGGCAAGAAGTTCAGAGAGAAAGTAGTATGATTTTTGAACTAAAATGGATACAGCCAGTCACAACACTGTTTAAACCATTGAAAAAGGTTAATATATAAATTGGTTAGGAAGTTAAGCTAATGATACAACATAGACCCCCGGATTCACGAATCCTCCGTGTAAGACTTAATAAGTCTTACTCGGAGGCTGCAGTTGAATGGCATGATGTCAGCATTCCATGAATATTCATGAGGGCATGCTGACTCAACCATAAGTCTTACACGGATCGTGTAGGAAAGCAGGGGGCGTGTCCGACTGCCGAGCAGTTTAAATGTCCACGCCCCTGCAAGGGTTGGAAAAGTAAAATGAAAACACACAAGAGCGAGTCCGCTCAAATGTCCTTGCACCCAACACCACACTCCCTGACATTGTAAACCCCCATCACAGTTATAAAAAGAAAAACAATTTTATTTTTTTTAAATTCCCGAAATAGCTGCCCGTATTTATAGGTTCATAGGTTCATAGGTTCATACTAGGCTATCTGCCCAAGGGCATTTATAAGCCTAGCCCATAGTTATGTGGCTTTCGCCACCCCTTTAGTTTGAAGAAAACTATGCCTATTATTTTGCTGTGCCTCTGTCAAGCAGTGACACTGAAGTAATCCCTGGGGTATATCTGCGATCTCCCATCCATTGGTCAAGATTCCTCTTGAACAAGGCCAGCGAGGTGCTCTGCCTCACATGTACCGGGATTTTGTTCCACAGCATAGGGAGTCTCTGGGTGATGAATCTGTCCCTCCAGCATGTTCTATTAATAACCATGTCAAGGTTTAAGTCTCCGCCCTTGTGGTTCTGAGGGATCTAGATTTTTGAGGTGAAGCATATTCATCAAATCTGGGTTTGACATGGCCTTATATGTCAGGCACAGGTCACCTCTGAGCAAGCGGTATGCGACTGAATAGAGCTGGAGTTCTTTCAGTCTGGCAGCATAAGACATATTTTTGAGACCCTTTATCCTTTTGGTGAGGAACTTTTGGGGCCTTTCCAGCTGCTGCAGGTGTCGGGTCAGATACATTCCGAATGGGGCATTATACTCAATCATAGGTCTAATGAGTGATGAGTACAGGGGGATGATGACCTCCCTAGATCTAGATGTGAATCCTTTCATGATCAGGTGGGCAATGTAGAAGGTTTTCCTAACTACTTTGGCAACATGAGTGTCAAACGAAAGGTTACTGTCAACCTGGGTCCCCAGATCCCTGATGACTTTTGTGCTCAGTGGATTGCCACCTATATGGTAGCTAGGGGTAACTTTGTTTTTCCCGAAGGGTATGACTATGCATTTCTTGGCGTTTAACTTTAGGCCATGGCTCTGGCACCAGTTATCCGTTTCTGTGAGGCCCTTCTGAAGGATATCTGTGTCAGATGTGTTTTCGACTATGGCGCCCAGTTTGCAGTCATCTGCAAACTTTGTCAGCCATAACCCTCCTGTGTTTGCTTGTACTTCAGAAAAGTAGATGCCGAACAAGAGTGGTCCCAGGACTGAGCCCTGTGGGACACCACTTGTGACAGGCTTTGAGTCTGACATGGCGCCAGCAACTCTGACCCTGTGGGTTCTGTCACTTAGCCAGTTTGCAACCCATCTTGTGATGTATGGGTTTACATTTAAGCCGATGAGTTTTTCGATGATACCTGAGTGGGGTATTGTGTCAAAGGCCTTTGCCAGGTCGAGGTAGGCTGTATGGACTGCCTTGCCCTCATCAATGGCCTTGGTGACTGTTTCGAAAAAGTCAACCAAGTTTAAGAGGCATGATCTGCCTTTGACAAAGCCAAACTGGGATGGATCCAAAGTCTGCAAGTTCCCTATGTCTTTATTTATGATTTCCATTATGATCCTCTCCATGGCTTTGCAGATAAGGCTTGTCAAGCTAATGGGATGGTAATTTCCAGGGTCGGTGGAGGCACCGCCCTTATGAAGTGGGACCACAGTCGCTGTGCGCCACTCCTTGGTACGTATCCTGAGGTGAGGCTAAGATTAAACATCTGTCCTAACTGCGGGTTTAATTCCTCATTGAGTTCGTGGAGCACACAGCTGGGGACACCATCCGGTCCCATGGATGCTGTGTTTTTTGCCTTGGAGAAAGCAGTTCTCACCTGGGCGTTGGAGATGTTTGGGGGGCTACAATCCTCTGGTATAGATATCTCTCCTTTTCCGGGGGGGGGGGTTTGCACTGAACCTGTCAGCCAGTATGTTGGCAATGTGTGTAGGTTCAGTAATCTTCACATCATTTTGAACTAATTCCGAGCATATCTGGGAGTTTCCTCCTAGGTTTCTAACATAGCTAAAGAAGGTCTTATGATTGTCTTTTGAGTCCTTGGCGATTTTTCTCTCAAAATTTGCCTTGGATGATTTTATGAGAGCTCTTAGTTTTTTACTTATAATGATCAAAGGTGTCTTACCTTTCAAGGATTTTGCTCTATCTTGTAGTAGCTTCCTCCTTTTCTTGTAGAGCTTGTTTATGGCTGGGGTCCACCAGACTGGATGCTTGCCTTTGGTACAAAGAGTCTTAGTTTTGTTTGGGATTGCCTGATCCATGCTGTCCTGTAGGTGCTGGTAGAAGGCATTTGTATGTGATTCAGCGGTTTGAGTAATGTTTACCACTGGCTCAGGGGCCTTAAAGGAGACCACACTAGTTTTTAGAAGTGCGAAGTCGGCTTTTGAGAAGTTTTTCACTGTGGTCTTTTTTATTTCAGGTGGGGGCGGGATGAGGACCTCCAGCGAGATTAGTTTATGATCTGATCTCACCAGTGAGGGGTATACTTCCGGTGTTGAACATTTTGATCCCATGTTTGTGATGATGAGATCAAGTATGTTTTCTCCTCTTATGGGGATGGTGACTAGTTGTTCCATGGCATTTGAGTTTATGAACTCCAGGAACCTTTGGGCTAGAGTGTTTGGGCTTGAATAGTGTTCCCAGTCTATATTAGGGTAGTTGAAATCACCTAGTATGATGGTATTTGGAGATACATTTATCACCTCCAGTGTTTTCAGGAAGGCCATGTGAGGTTCCTGAGTTTGAGAGGGTGGCCTGTAACATGCTACAAATTGCAGAGTAGTCTTGCCTATGGTTAATTGCACCTGGATGGTCTCCGATGCATCGTGCATTGCCACCAACCTTGAGGTGTGTGTGTCCTTTATGAATATGGACACCCCCCCTCCTTTCTTGGTGTTGTCCGGATTTTGGGGCCGGAACGCATGATATGAGGTGAAACCTGATAGTGCTGGGGTGCTCTCAGGAGCCTTGAACCGGGTTTCTGTCACAGCACAAACATCGATGTTCTCCATACTGAGAAGGGCCTCAAGTGCGTGCATCTTGAGATTGAGACTTCTGGCATTGAGCAGCATTACCCTTAGTTTTTTTTCCTTTTTTGTGTTCTAGGGTGGTAGGTTTAGAATTTGAGCTTTGCCTAAAAAAGGCACTATGGGGGTGGCAAGAGCCTTTGCCAATATCCGGAAGCCCAGGGGTGACAGGTGCCTGCCGTCCCTTGCGAAGCAGCGTGGCTTGTCTAGCATATCATCCCAGGCAGACAGACATTGGATCCCCTTTGAATGACACCAAAATTTAAGCCAATTATTAAAGCTAATCATCTTATCACTGTATTGTGGCATCATTCTAGGTGAAGGTAGGATACTGCTCAAGGTCAGGGTCATACCTGCCTGGGCTACATAATCAGATAGCTCCTCTATGTCTCTTTTCATGTAGTCCAAGGAGGTACGTCTCAGGTCGTTCACACCAGCATGGACAATGACAGAGTCATACTTGTACCTGCTGTTGAGAGACCTGAGTGCTTGCGTTATGTGACGGATTCTAGCGCCCGACAGGCAGCTTACTGTGACCTTCTCCTTACTCAATCTGGTGAGCGGGACGTCAGTGTGTCTGACTATGGAGTCACCAATGACAAGTGTGTCTGGGATTGTGTTTGGCCTTAAGGGCTGTGACTGTTTGGCACACTGACTATGTGGTCTATGTGTTGAATGTGTTGTGTCCTGAGGTGGCAGATGTTTGGGTGTCTGCTTTGGTGGCCTCTGCTGTTTTGGAAGATTTTTGATCAGAGCCTCCGAGTATGTCTTTGTGTATTTATGTGTATGATTTGAAGTATTGATAGTACTATGTGAGACTGGGTTTGTGCTGTGTGAGGTTACCTTCTCCTCCTGTCTGGTCTTGCCAGTCCTGTGTTGAGAGAGCTCAGCCTCCAGTTTGGCTATATAGTTGCATCTCTCGCATGTATTTGTGTTTTGTGGAAGAAGGAGAGGGTTGTCCGTGTACATGAGGCAATTGTAACATTGCCTCAATATTCCCAGATTCACCAGCTGAGCAGGAGAGGACACTAGCAACTGATCCCTCGACATTGTAGAAGGAATAGACAAGGACTTTGAAAAGACTCCGGGGGATGTGGGTGATCGAAAAGGGATTTTGGCTAGTGGGGTACTATGTATAATAAAAGTGCTATATCAAAGTAAAAAATACTTTAGGAGCAAGTGCTAGTCTTTACAGATAAAGAATAGTCTACTTAAGAATCAAGTAGAGCTGACCTTTCTAGATATAGAATACGCTGGTTTGATCAGCAGTACAGTTCAAGGAAGGCTGTTTTAAGGGAAAATTTGAAGAGTGGAATTTAGGCAGCCCGAATAGTTTAACCTTGATTAACCGCTGCTGCTCTTGTGTGCTCCTGTAGCAACTCCGCTTCATCGGCTTAAAGCCCGCCAAAGCGTGCTTTATAGCAGGGGGCTGGAAAAGACAGGAAATGACCCAAAATGGCCAATAAACTACAAGTTACTGCTTTAAACCTCTCCTCTGAGGACAAACAGGCAGCTCAGTACTCCCCACCCTCACTGGTGAGTAAAGAAACTTCCCCTTGACCAAACAAGGAAAATGGAGAAACACAGGAACTAAGACAAAGCCCAGGGATCAGCAAAATCTGATCACTGAAACAAACTATTAGGAAAGTATGGAAAACAAGAGTATTTTTTTTTTTTTTAAGTTTTTTCAAATAGGCAGAAAATACAATAAATGCTGTGTTTTTCGACTAATTGCTATCAAAAGCTAGTACACTTGAGTGTATTAGCCTGCTGTTTAACTTTTAAGCAAAACTTAAACAAGCAAGTGCAACAAACAATTCAAGCTATTAAAACAGTAAAAACAGGTAATAACAGAATAAAACAGGCAGAAATAGTAGTCGAAAGGCTTAAAAAGTCAAAAATGCAAAAAAAAAATACTTAGAATCTGGAAAGTTTGTCTTTTCTGGTCTCTGCTGCTCTAGGAACTCTGCTGGACACCACGAGGAGCTGTGCTGAGTTCTCTATAGCCAGAAAAGCCCGCCAAAGCGTGCTTTATAGCAGGGGGCTGGAAAAGACAGGAAATGACCCAAAATGGCCAATAAACTACAAGTTACTGCTTTAAGCCACTCGTCTGAGGACAAACAGGCAGCTCAGTACTCCCCACCCTCACTGGTGAGTAAAGAAACTTCCCCTTGACCAAACAAGGAAAATGGAGAAACACAGGAACCAAGACAAAGCCCAGGGATCAGCAAAATCTGATCACTGGAACAAACTATTAGGAGAGTATGGAAAACAAGAGCATTTTTTTTGTTTTTTTCAAGTTTTTTTTCAGATAGGCAGAAAATACAATAAATGCTGTGTTTTTTGACTAATTGCTATCAAAAGCTAGTACACTTGAGTGTATTAGCCTGTTGTTTAACTTTTAAGCAAAACTTAAACAAGCAAGTGCAACAAACAATTCAAGCTAATTATTGGCAAAGCCATGCTTCCATTGTTTAGACTTCTCTGGTGGTGCCCTGCCATGAGTTTGATCTAGGAACAAGCAGCAAAATGTTTCACAACATGTTGCCTCGCAGACAAATGCAGCAAGAGGTTGCACAGTGTGTGCGCGGGTGTGCCCATTGCTTAGCTGTAGTTAGCAATTCCAACATGGAAGAGCATAAGAAACAATGTTTATGCAAATCACACCAAATAGCAATAGCATAATGGTAGAGGGTTCACACAAAGAGGAAGCATTCACGGTTTGAGTCCCACCACTCCCCTTCTTATTTATGTTTTAAATCAGTATATGAAATAATACCTGACATATATGATTAAAATATTAGTAAAAAGCAGTGAATTGGCCAAAGTATCAGTGAACAAAATATATCTTTTTAAAAGATCCTGATATATAATTGCCCGCAGTTAGGCAGCACTTTACCCAGCGCAATAGAGTTGCCCATAGTTTATTAGCGCTTTACCCAGCACAATAGAGTTGCCCAAAGTTTAAGAGCACTTTACCCAGCGCAATAGAGGTGCCCATAGTTTAATAGCGCTTTAACCAGTGCAATGTGTTTACGCAGACGTGCGCGCCGCACCAACCAGGGCACCGTGGAGCAATGTAGAGCAAAGTTGCTTAAACACAGCCACACCACCTAGCCTGTCTGGACAGTATTAAAATAAAATGAATGACAAGGTTCGAACCCAGGACTCTGTGCGTCATAATCAAAGTACAGAACCACTAAGCTATGACAGCTTAGGAGAAACAGCCACTGTTAACATACATATACTTAGAAGTGGTAGATTAACCATTACTAAGCAGGTCTGCAGTCTGCCGAGAATTTTCAAAAACGGCCAATCACAAAAAAGTGCGGGAAATGCGGCATATTTAAGCCCCATAGGTGGGAATACTCACCATAACTGATTGTAGCTCACATCTGCAGTTAGAATGGCTAGTGCTGGAGAGGGTACACACTTCCGAGTGCAACGTTGGGGCATCAAGGAGTCGAAATACATGGTTTGACTCCTTGTCCACTGCCATGAGTCAAGACTCCTACAGGTCCAGTTCCAAGGGACGGAGTACAAGGCAGAGGCTTGGAACCGGTTAGCTCATGATCTCACCAGTGTCACAGGCATTCCTCAGACTGGTGAGCAGGTCTGTCACCACCATGCAGACCTGAAGACATGGAAGCAGGACCACCTGAATCCAATGGATACAGGAGGCCCGTGGGATGCAAGATGCCCCACAACTGAGTAGGTAGCCATGGAATGCAGTATGTAAGAATTGATAATTGATTCTGTATAACAGATAGGTATGTCTCAATATCCCTTCATGTACTTTACAGCTGCATGTGACCGTGCTGCGAATCAGCAAGCCTATGCAGAGAGGCTGCTATGGCTGCGCCACTAGGCAGGTTAGTGATTATTCTGCATGCATTGTTATATAAAATAGGGGACAGAGCATGAAATAAAGTATTGTAGTCCAACAATACAGCCATAAAATGACCTGAATAAGTCCTCTGCATGTACTGTCAGATAAAAAAGTCAGAGATCCAGAAAACGAGTGTAGTAACCCATTAAGAAAGGTAGAATATGTCCGTAATAATATCTTTGCAGGTACTGTCATATAAAATAAGTGAGTGAGCCTGAAAAAGAGTGTTCTAACCTATTAATAAAGGTATAATATGTCTTGAATATGTCTTCCATATGCACTGTTATAACAAATAAAGGAGTGAGCCTGTGGAAAAGTGTGTAATGTTATTAATAAAGGTCTAAAACCTGGAGTGTGTTTGTGTCACTTAGTTTGAAATGTTGTTGTACCCTTGCATTATACAAGTAGTACTGTTTTAAAAAGTGCTGGCAACCCAGAGTTGTGCAGTCCCATCTAAAGTGGGTGATGGCAGTGCTAGTAGCTGTGAAGCATATATACAGTCCTCAACAGTCAGTTACTGGCTGGCATGCATAAGTAAATATGGCACATGAGTAGCATGTTAATTTGTTCCCCAGAAATGTGAGCGTGCTTCAAGAAATGCAGGGTTCTGTACAAATTGAAGTGAAAATGTTATGTGAAAACATCCAGGTATGTAGATTAAGAAATATAAATACAATCAAGAAATATGTAGCAGTAACATCTGCATCTTAGATAGTTAGTATGTCAGATATAGGTCAGGTATATATTGAACTAGCCAAACCCATTACACAACCTAATGCATGGTGGCAAGTGTAATTATACATGTAGGGGATATACACTTGCAGTCACTAGGAATGTAGTGTAGACTAAAAGTAATACTAAGATGTTAATTGAGGTTTTTTTTTACACCCTACTGTACGTGCATCAACCATGCAATTCCATACCTCAATGGGTATGTGTAATCTTAAATATTTGTTGGGACATATGTCCTATTGTTCTATAAATATTTGCATTCACGTTGATGCATGTGCCCTGTTCAAACACCACAATGATGGTGGCCTGTTGCTACCAAACATCCCTACATGCTGTTGGAATATCCACTGTCATTCAATATATGCATGTGTTATGCTTGCTGTTCAACTCTTGGAACCTTGGTATGTTGGGTTAATGGGAATATTACTGCACACTGTTACAACTAATCTGGAATGTTGTTGTTTTTGTTGTAATTAAACACACCTAATCACAAAACGTATGGGAAGGCCGGTACCAGCGGACCCACCTGTCCTTCCTCAGCTGGCGAGTGCACCTGGCACCAGCAGGTCCGGTGCCCAGCCCGGGCTCCACTCCTCCACTGGTCCTGTGCCCCTTTCAGGTGGAAGCGCTACAGGGGATGGGGCTTGTCCCTCCCATGAAAGCATGGGTGGAGAAGGGCCACCTGTCACCCTTCAAAGGGTCCGGGCTGTGGTGCATAGGGAGATCCAGCGTTGAGTCGCTGAACCCCTACACCAGCTCGAGGCAAGAGTAGCATGTCTCACGGGTGAGCCTGCCCATCCTACGCAGCCCCCAGCACAGCCACCCTCAGGGCTGTGAAGGTGCAGTGGTGACTGCCCATGTGTGGGGATCTCAGTTCCACTGTTACCATCTGTGGGCTCACGGGCTTGTGATTTCCAAACATCCATCCCCGTCAATTGTGTTCACCCACCCCAGGTGTCATACACCGCCCCTGTATGCATCTTGTCTGTCTTGTCTGTTTACCTCCCCAACCTACCTCCCCGAACATACCTACTTCCTCTACCTCACATTCCACTCTCACCTGAAAAAAAAAGGGCAATCTGTACCCACAAAAAAATTATGCCCCATACATAGCTGCCCATTTCGCACACATGTCCACTGGACATGTAAACTGATAACTATAATTGGCAGTACACCATACTTTGTTGTCCTCACCCCTCTCCCAGGGATGGAAGGTTTCAAATTTCACTCCAAATTTATTGCATATGCACAGCTGTTGCTGGTAAAGAAATGGGCAGCTATGGACCTTCCCTACACCCATCCTGCACATCCCAAGTTTGTTTACCTACTGTCTGTCCCTCTTTGTGCCCCCTTTTTCACCACTTTCCTATCTCCCCATTTTCTTTTCTTTAAAAGAAACTAGCATGGGGGGTAGCGGGAGTAAGTACTTTTAAGCAGTAGTAAGCAGGTTTAAGCGAGTGTGCGCATGTGTGCGCTTAGCTAAGCATCGCTAAGCATCGCGCAAACCCACGCAAACCCACTTACAACTGCTTAAAAGTGCCTTAGTCACTCTATGTCAGGGCCCTTGTTCTGCTCGCAGCAAAAGAAAAAACCTCTGCCAGTCTCGAACCGCAGACCATTGGCACAATAGACTGCATGAATTACCACTACACCACAGCAGATATACAAATAACTTGGTGCTGAAATAAATATATCATGCATCACAATGAGGGAATGTAAATGGAAATTAGGAATGGCATAACACAAATCCTGTTCTGTGGGTCTTTACCAGCAGTTGTTGTGGAATTGCATGACATGACTGTGAAAAGAGAACCAGCCATGCTAGCAGGGAATAATGTTACAGTAGCACCTTACAAACACCACACAGTATCAGACCAGGATAAACACTGGCAAAGTTGAATAGGGCAGAGGCCAGACTCCCCAACTGTGACTGCTTTACAGGGATGTCCCTGATTTGTAAACAAATGTTAGCTGTGCCCCACTGAATCACTCTGAAAAGTACTAACTTTAGGCAGTGTAGTGTGGAATCACACATAATGAATAATGTCAATAGGTGAGAGTAGACACTGCTTGCATGTCAGAAAAGGTGTAGTTATACATATGCTCTGATTCCCAAGAAAGTCTCAACTGCAATATGTCAGTAATATACTGCAGATGTATGTCATTTATATGTACCTTTCACTGAGGCCATTCAAATATATACCTGAGAGTATCTGAGGCCTGGCAGAGGTAGAAACACACAGGCATATCAGCATTACTGCTGTTACACACTCTGCAAATAGCTTTGGAAGGTGTTCCACAAGCATGCCCTTATGTAGGAGTACAACACAGAAATATCACAGGATATAGCCATGTACTGCTAGCAACCAACTATGACAATGCCAATGTGCCAGTGCTGAAAAGACTGGTGTGGTACACAGACAAAGTATAATAGTCTAACCTCTAGCTACCATCTGGATATGTCCACAGGTGGGAGCTACGCAGACAGACTACTTGCCTTGATAGACTAACAGGTACACAGCAACCCTGTATGTTCAGCAAGATAAACCTCACATGATAATAAAAAATGCTCTTTGCAGTTCTGCACACCTACCCAAAGGTACAACACACCTGTGCATTCAGGCAAAAACAATGGTGTAGGTAGGCATACTCAGTACTGAAATATGTCCAGTTGTCTTGAGCAGCCTATGCTAATGTCAACACAAACAAACCACAAACTGTTCAGAAGTGAGTAACATAATAATTACAGTATAGCAGTTCACAAACACTGCATGTGCCACAGGAATACAGTGCAATAACCACATTTGTATGCCAGTTAATTGTCTAATTCAGAAAGAAAGTGCATACTCCCATGTATCCTGTGTTAGCATTTGGAGGGGTGAGTACATGTCTACACTGAGAAGTGTGTACTGGATGCAGCAACATTCAGGTTTGAGTAGAACATTCATATCACTGGCTACAACCCTAACTTCACATAAGAGACATATACCAACCTTCTGACTGACACAACGGTGTCCAGAGCAAACAAGCATGGGCCCCACCTTGGAAAGCTGAAAGGGCTATGCCTACCTAACCTAGCATTTTATAGCAGTGGGCTGCAATCACAGTGAGTACTGCAATCACCACACAGCAGGCTGCAAGCAATTGCTGAATGGTGGGCAGCAATTGGTGCAGAGGCTGTCACATGCACATGTGCAGATACCTAGAAAAGCAGGCTGTACTTGCTGTCCACACATGCAATAATATCATTGCAGGTATAGGGAGATAGAGACCGAGAGTGAGAGAGAGACAGAGACACAGACAGAGACACAGACAACAGAGACAGAAACATAGACAGAAACAGAAACAGAGGGAGAAAACCCAAAACAAACAACCAAAAAAAAAAAAACAACAAAACTGTAACAACAGACGGAGCAGGGAAATACAAAGGTAAGGTATGTAACTCATATGTATGTGCTTGCATGTAGTGGATGTTCCTGAAGAGTACTCTACACACTGCAAATCATCCATACGTGGCAGCAGTACTTATCTATCTGTATCTGCACATGTGCATAGGGCAAGTGACATACTGCAACTGTTAGTGAAGGGTGGACAGATATCTGTCGTTGAAGGTTGTTATGTGCATATATCTATGTAGGTCGTAGTGTGTGGCATAGAAAACAGCATGCAGTGCTGATATATGTCATGTGGTGGTTAAACGCTGTGGGACTGATTTGTCAGATCTGCTGTGTTACAGCCAGTGAGGCCTGCTAAAGCTACATGGGCTGAGGACACCAAAATGCATTCTGCACAACACTGTGAAATATAATCACATAACTGTACATCCCACAACTGTCACATAAGTGATATCCCCACCATGAAAGGTGGACTGTACATGTGCCTATATGTACATCTATGTGTACAGCAATGGATGTGTACATGTATGTGTATAGATATGTAGATATATATATATATATATATATATATATATATATATATATATATATATATATATATATGTATATATATATACAAAGAGAGAGAGAGAGAGACATGGGGTCATATGCACTGCAACAGGTGTGTGGTGACCAAGGCATGGACTGTAGACAAGTGTCGATACTGCAGTGCCATTCCACCTTTCCAAAACACTGTACCCATTAACTACCACATAGGTAGAGATCTACCTAACACTGAAGGTGTGATAAGGGAACATGGGACACAGGTGGACAGTAGCCTCCTCTTTGATAAAGATAGTTCCACACTAGACCTGTAATCTGTCTGTGTGGTATGTGTCATGACAAAAGGTGTGTCATCTAGGGAAATATAGGTCAGTGTTCCCCTTTACTCATCACAATGCCCTGTGTGGTATGTACCTCACATGACAACTACAGCAGGTGGAAAGGCCCCAGACATACCTCACAAAGGGTAATACTGGCCGCAAACAGATGCCCTATGCAGACTGACTCATAAAACCACATCTAGCCTGTATTGCATACTGGCCACACAGAGGTGACCTCTGCCAGACATACAGAGGTATGTCAGACCCATAGCTGGGTGACTACCACCATGGCAACATATCACAATCCCTCCGGGATACATGCTCTAGGACCCTAAACCTCGTCAGCTCACAAAACAGCACATGCTGGAGGGATAGGTTCCTATCTCAGAGATATGCTATACACTGTAATAGACCACCTAGCAATAGCAAACAAGGCTCCTCATTAGCAGTTGTCATAAATACCCCTGATGATTGTTTGGGAGATTGGTAATACACCCCAGGAATCCCCTCTGTGGTTCTGGTTGACAAGAGCAAGTGAAATCAAAGTACATGTGTGTCAATGGCCAGGGTAGCATATGGCTAGGCTGCTGTAGGCCCTAGGGCCAATTGCATAGTACCTACCTATGACACTATGCACTCACACATGTACTCAATACAATACCTGCTATGTGAGGTTGAATAAGTGTAATGCTGAATGTGTGCAAGGTCTGTAAAAGTATGATAGGTTAGTGTGAAGTTGTATCTGACATGGTAGTGTCTATCCTAGCTGTGAGGCCAGCAAAAGATGTGTATTGTGCTGTAAGGCAGACATAGTAGTATGACATATGATGTGACATAGTTCCTTGTTGACGATCGTGGTGTCTCATCATAGCCTAAAGCAATACATGTATGCTTACTGAGTGGTACTGCTGGTGAATCCACCTCCCATATTAACTGTAGTACTACCTGAAGCTGTAGGCCTAAACAGCACAGTATGGTGTGTGTTCACATTGCTTGGAAACACTGCCTTGTGTGTTTCCTGTAGTCTGCACAGAGGACATAACGCAGGCATAAGGGTTTGTAAGTAGTGGCACACAGTACTGTATGGTACACAGGTAAAGCTCATCTGTGTTGGCATACAGTGGTGTGTTGTATGTTTGTCTGATGTGTGTGCAATTATGCCTGTACCATGGCCGCAATCATATGTGCGTTACGCGGTATAAGTGTGTATCTAGCAACATATATACTCTGTTACAGCAGTATGCTACCTATAGTAACACCTGTGCACATATGTTAGGCAGGGCTATGTCATCAATGACTAAGGTGGTTGAATGGTACTACTGTAACTGCACTTTACATTCATTGCAATGGATGACATCTCTGTTTGTGCATTGGCGTGACATATACCCCTGTGGCGAGGTTGTGAATTGTGTCACAAACAGTGTGCCGGGTACTGTTGTATAGTGGTTTGATATATAGAGTGTGCCAGGCACTGTTAGTCAGTTGTGGCCTGAGAACCAATAAGTGGTATTGAACGTGTGTATCCTCTGACAGACAAAGGGATGGTATATATGTCAGTAAAGTGATATCTGTGGTTAAAGGTGTAAAGTGTGCCACAGGACTCGCTCACACATATTGTTCATATCTCTTTCAGCCAGATGGCCCACCAACATAACCCGTCTTACACAGCACCAGAGGAAGAGGAGATTCAGCAAAGCCTGGTGCAGCACTACACAATGCTGTTTTCCAGAAGCAGCCAGCACCAGCAGGAATGGACTGCACTGTGGCAGGATCTTGTTTGTCGGGTAAATGACATAGGCATGCATAACCGGACATATGAGCAGGTACGTCATCACTGCAGTGATTTAATTAGACATGTCCAGCAGCGTGCGTCTGATATCCAAAGACAACAGCTTGCCACAAGTGGTGGGGTGGCCATTCATCCCCCCCTCACCAGAGTGGAAGAGCTGCTCCTAAGTGTGGTGACTCCTGGACAACAGCAGCAACTCCCACTGGCATGTATTGTCATGGAGGCCGGAGCCACCGGGCATGTTCACATGGAGCGAGCAAGTAACATGCCCTATCTGTAGACTACAGTTAACTGTATTGTTAGATTATGTCTACGTGAGATGTGTACTGTGTGTTTAGCAGTTGTACTGCCTAGTGTTGTGCAATACTGATATTTGGAATATTATATGTACACCTGTGACTGTTGACTGTTGTTCTACTGTAGTTTGGCCACTGATGAACTCTCTCATATTCTCGTAGGTCCCTCTGACATGACAGTAGGGCAGACGATCCATGCTGGTGAGTGTGATATAACTGCAATGTTGGTAATGAAATGTGCATGTCATAGGTGAGATGTAGGCCATGTACAAGTAACACACCTATGCATAATGCATGCCGTGCATGTTTGCTGTAAGACGTTGCACAGCTCAGTAATGTCAGTAGTTGCCTCAATGACATGCAATACACAGAGCATTAGACACAGTTGTGGCAACACCGTACAGCACATTGGATAGGCATAGTTGCTACAGCTGTACACAACATAACACGTTTATCATACGCAGTACACAAAAACATGCTACATATGGCATTACTACACACCCGCTGTAAGGTCACACTTCAGCATCCCACATGTCATCCACACACACATGATGTACCTCAGGGGTAGAGGCCTATCATTGGGTTGTGCAACCCTCTTCAACACATAACACAGTCATGTTAGGCAATGCTCTCTATGGGGCACCTCACACACCCATGTACAAAGTGGCTGTGTAATTGTGAACGTAGCCACAGCACTGCAGTTCAGGTACAGCATGCTAAGCGGTGGTCTGTCACATATTAGTAGCCGTGAGAGACCACAAGATGCATGATGATGATGGCACATGGTACTACACCCCATCCAGTTACAGTGACCACAGTACTACACGGAGCAGTCATTGTTCTGCACCTCAATGTTGTGTATGTGCAAACATATGCACCTATACACAATATGCATAGCATGTTGTGTGTCTGCTTACATATGCCAGTATACACAATATGCACAGCAGTTGCCATCTGTACAAAGTGTCACATATATGTCCTGGAATGCTATTGGGTGTATAGGTCACATGACACACATTGGGTATGTGTGGTGTTTAATGTTGCAGTCGTGTAGCATGCCATGTCATGGCTGGCACCGACATATCTGCAATATGTCCCACACTCACCATAACCACTGTACAATAGCCATGTTGAGCATTGGGATTCCTTCACGTCTACATGCACCACTCTTCCCGTGTGTGTACATAGCATGCATGTGCTACACCTGTGCCCACTATTATCTGCTATGGACACAGACACTGTAATCAGACATGGAAATCTATGTGTCACACAAATAACACATGCAGCCATGGTATGTATACCTGTGAGTGATGGTGCGCAGGACATTGCAGAGCTGATAATACTTGCACAGCAATGTTGTGTCCATGTACACATTGTGTTCCAGGGTGTAGTCAATCACTGAACAACTACACACATGCATCAAAGCCATGTATACTGTCATTAAATAGGGCCATCTACACTTGCACTGCATGGTCTTGAGCAACACATATTCTGCATGCTGACATGTGTGAGGTGACTGTTTGCCTTATGATACTGTCACCCACCTTCACCCACTATTGAGTATGTGTTGGATTGCTGGTGTGTGTGTGTGTGTGTGTGTGTGTGTGTGTGTGTGTGCTGTAGTGAGGAGTGTCTTTGTGTGCATGTGTGCATGTGTTCATGTGTGCATGTGTGCATGTGTGCATGTGTGAATGTGTTCATGTGTGCATGTGTGCATGTGTGCATGTGTTTATGTGTTCATGTGTGCATTTGTGCATGTGTTCATGTGTGCATGTGCTCATGTGTTCATGTGTGCATGTGTGCATGTGTGCATGTGTTCATGTGTGCATATGTGCTGACATCATGTACAGATTGTAAAGTGTGTTTCCTGTCTTCCTCTCACAGGTGCTGAGTTTGGGTTGGCTGAAAGCAGCAGGGAACCTGAAGTCACTGCCACAAATAGTGGAGATGATGAGACATGTATTCTGGCACAGGAAGGTTTGACAGGGTCTGTCGTTGATCCGCCAATCGACAGTACACAGCATTCAACCCCATCTATGTGCACACTCATACTGCCAATACATCCCTCATCACCAATGGCCTTAGCCGAGGGACAGCATACAGTTGGCATTGACCAGGAGAGTGTGGCACCCATGGCACTTGCATCCCCTCACAGCAGTCATAGCTGGATTTCTGGAATGGTACCACATAGGCGGAAGTCCAGGGGTTCTCGGGGGAGCACTGCTGGTCGTATTGCCTCTGGCAGATGTGCCCTCACAGGTCATACAACCTCCAGTATGTTCCAGGCTGTAATGCAGGCACATCCACGTATGGAACGGTATACCAGACAGGGACTAAGGGTGCAGAGGGCCCATTACACCGCTATCAATGACAGCATCTGTGACCTTGCCGGTGCCATCTGGAATTACACCAAGGTCATTGATAGACATTGGGGGGAGACATTAGATGCCCTCCACAATGTGTCTTCCATGAGCCAGGACCATGCGGGACGGTTGAGATGTTGACGCGGAAGCATGCCAGCAACAGCAACAGCTGGCAGTCATCACGGATGGCTCACAGAACACAGCCGCTCCCACAGTGGCAGTACTAGCCCCAGCAATGCTGGGGCTTACCTTTCCATTGACCATCCTAGTAGACCATGTGAACGTGGCTCTGGCCAGTCCCAGCAGGGACATGGGTCCAGTCATCATACCTCTGCCTCTGATGATAGTACCCAGTCAGGGTTGGTACCCGATACTGTCCGTAGCACCCCCTGCCAGGCACAGGTACTGTGTCCCTGGCCAGAGACAGTGATCTGCACAGCCTAGCAGGTACTGTCTGTGGCTGTCCCACAACCTCCCGTATATGGCAGCCACATGGTGGAGCTGTGTGCATGCAGGCACACACACATTAACCAAACAACTAGGGCTCACACATACACACACACATTACATCAACATTGGCCCATGTTGTACTGTTGTCCCTCACACACACACACACACACACACACACACACACACACACACACACACACACACATACACACACACACACACACACACACACACACACACACACACACACACACACATACATGTCGATTGGATGGGTCAATGTAGGGCTCTGGCAAACCAACAACACACCCTGTGCATAGGATGACACCTGTGCCACCTCCTGTCATCTGTAACATTGATGCAGGAACAGGCTAACATGGTGCTGATGCACAGGGTGACATTATAGCAGTGTAGCAATATTAGCAAGTTGTCAACAGGAAAGTGTAATGATATCCTTGTAGGTATATCAGAGCAGGCATTATGCATCAAAGCTCTGGTTGTCAATGTAGCATTGTTTACACCAGTGTTAGGTCTGAGTATGTATTGTCCACCCATGTGCCACTTGACTGAAGTGTAAAGTGTTGCCAGCATGTGTTAGTGAGTGGACAGTACGTGTGTGATGTGTGCAGTACAGATTAGCAGGTGTACATCTGTGAACATGGTGGGTGTGCACTGTCTGCATGTACATGCATAGTGGACACATCACATGGGACGTGTAACATACCTTGTTGTACACATTGTTAACATCTCATAGTATATTTCAATGGCCAGTATGCATTCTATTACAGATATGTACTAACATGGGTACACATGTGTGTATGACATGGGTTGACACTATGCTGTGGGTGATACTGTTAATATCTGTCAATGATTTGCAGTCTGGTAGTATACACAACCTCAACAGAATGACTATAACCAATCATTAGATGATGTCCTGACAAATGACATACAGTTGTAGGGAACTCAGTAACAGTTGGATCCTTCTGGTACTATATTATAACAGCAACCAGTGGTATTGACTGCCACCCATTCTTGGGATCACACCTGTTTGGCAGATAGCCCTCTTAGGTACATGCAAACAGACTAGGGCTATGTCCATCCACATCTGAAAATGCATGCATTGGCCTACAATGCATTCCCTGGATGGGACGCATATCCTACACAAGGGTATCATACAGACAGATACCTGTTGTCTGATACATGCTGTATAGCAGTAAGCCAACTATGGCATAGTCATCCACATTTACTATACATACTATCCCGACAGTACCACATAGGTGGTAGCCCTCAACATGTATGTTGGTTACCAATGTGTACATACAGCCACGTGTTATGTCATCTGTCCCTTTGTATCCACATATCCATAGGTATTGTGGAGTCCCTCTGTGTATCACATAAGACATTAAGGGCCTGAATGCATATCCACAAGGCTGTTGTACACCTATAATGACTGTCCATTATTGCCAGTCATTGTTGTGTATGAACATGTCTGACATATACCCCAGGCATATATCCTCACTCACACAACTCTATAGTAACAGTCATGAGTGTGTGTGGCACAGATGACCTTGGCCACAGATCACTACAGTGGCCGGCCTTATCACATACATACATATGTGACCTATGATCTGAGAAGCAGCGGCACAATCTGTCAAAGGTAACAAATGTATTCACACCTATGTACTGATTAAGGTCACATGTACACATATGTATTTTCCATGCAGATACCTGATGTGTGCAATGCACATACTGTTTTAATCATGATATGTCATACCATAGCAAAAGCAAAAGCCACACCACATTGACCAACTGTGTCACACACACACACACTCAGCAATTGCAGGATTCAAACCCTTACCTAACTGTGTTATAATACTAGTGTGATACGCATTAACACGGTGCTCTATATGCTTTAGTGGGTGGTCACTCTTCTCCTGCTATATTTGTAGGATGCTGACATCATCAGACTTTCCAAAGAGGAATGTACCTCTTTTAATGTGTTTTCCCAGTCTCCAAAAAGGTACTCCTTTCAAAGAAATCACACACATTGTCAGCATTTGCAGGAATCAAACCCCTACCTAACTATGTTATGATATTAGAGAGATACACCTTAACACGGCATGCTATATGCTTTCCTGGGGGGTTTGTCTTCTCCTGCTATATTTGTAGGATGCTGACATCATCAGACTTTCCAAAGAGGAATGTACCTATTTTAATGTGTTTTCCCAGTCTCCAAAAAGGGCACTTCTCTCAAAGAAAATCGCACACATACACACCCAGTCGCACACTGTTGTTTGCAGGATTCCAACCCCTACCTAACTATGTTATGATACTAGAGAGATACGCATTAACACGGCACGTTATATGCTTGCCTGGGTGATTTCTCTTCTCCTGCTATATTTGTAGGATGCTGACATCATCAGACTTTCCAAAGAGGAATGTACCTCTTTTAATGTGTTTTCCCAGTCTCCAAAAAGGGCGCTACTCTGAAAGGAAATCACACAAATACACACACCCCCTCCCACACACACAGACCCACCCAATCACACACTGTCAGTGTTTGCAGAATTCAATCCCCTACCTAACTATGTTATGATACTAGAGAGATATGCATTTACATGTTGCGCTATATGCTTTACTGGGTGGTTTCTTTTCTCCTGCTATATTTGTAGGATGCTGAAATCATCAGACTGGACATGGTAATGTGTGTACACTTTCTTTTTTGCAATTCCAGGAATGAGCCATGTGGGTTGGCAGGTGTCAACAGCTTGAACAGGACCCCATAATTTTTACCTTGTGTGATCTATCTCTGGACACATTGACATTCCTTCATATCTCAACACATAATTATGCACACATTGTTGGTTTTGTGGATACGACATGTGTCTGGGATGTTGATAAAGGGCTATTCAAAGTCTATGTGGGACATGTGTAGCTCTGTTCAGTGATGTATGTCCTGGGTGGCTGCCTTGCAAACAGTCTAGCATGTTTGGGAACCATGATCTGCACATGAACATACCACAGTTGGTAGGGTTGTGTGTCAGCTTCCAATAGCTCTGTTTATGACTTCAACCATGATGAACTCCATGGCCTTGCAGATCAGACTTCATAGGCTTACTGGACTATACTTCCCATGGTGTGTTGTGCACCAACACTTGTGGGGAGTGCCATATGTTGCTGTAATACATTCAATGGTTCCAGATCTTATGGAGAGGGTGAGGCTCAACTGACTGTCAGGTGCAGGGTCTGTTTGTTCTGTAGTTCATGCATGACACATATTGGGAAACAATGTAATCCAATTGCTGCCATGCTTTTGGCTTTGGGGGGAGCTGTTCAGCCATTCTTCATGTGATATCTCCTGGTATGATGATAGGGACTATCATCAGTGGGAGGTGGGTATGTATATATGGGCCTGTCTGACAGGATGTCATCATTGTCAGTCAGGTACAGTTGGCCCTGACTCAGGACATATATGAGTGTACATTGCTATTTATGCAATAGCTGAAGGAGGTGTCATGATTCAGTTTGGACTCCTTCTCAGCTACTCTTTACAAAACACCAACAAACCTGAACACTAATCCCTGTTATACTCTTTTACACACTTAACACCCTACTGATCCTTTGTGATCAGGCTACGGAGTATGTCATCATAATATCCTGGCATGTCCAGGGGTCGGTTTCCTGTGTACTCTCCAGTCCAGCTGGTGAATATTGTGATTTTGACACAATGTCACATCTGCCTCATGTGCACAAACAACCCTCTCCTCATCCCAACAAACTCAGATATATGTGAGAGATGCACCTATATAGACATACAGGAGGCTGAGCTCTCTCGACCCATGACTGGCACAGTTTATCAGGTGGTGAAGCTAACCACACACACCACATATCAGTCTCACATAAACCTATAGCGGCAGCAATCAAACCACATTATCACACATAAACATACTCGGAGGCTCTAAATAAACTCAGCCTAAGCAGCAGAGACCTCCACAGCAGACACACAAACAACTACTAACCCACTACAATACCCACATATCACATAGTTCACAATGTCAGTGTGCCACATTGTCACTGCCCTTCAGGCTAAACAACACACCTAATTCACTTGTAATAGGTGACACTTATTATCAGACACACTGACATCCCACTCACCAGGCCAAACAAGGGAATAGTCACTTTGAGCTGTCTGTCTGGTGCCAGGATCTGCCACATAATACATGCACTCAGGTCACTCCAAAGCAAGTACAGGACTGGCTCCATCATTGTCCATGCTGGTGCATAAAACCTCAGACGTTCCTCCCTGGACCACATGACATGATACATAGAGGAACTCTCTGATCAGCTATTTTGGAATCTATTTGTTCCTCCTCTGAGTCACGCTCTGTCTGTAATGGCCTTGGCAATGGTGGGGGGCTGTTTGTCGCAGGCCTATGCTGGTCCTGCTGCAGCTGTTTTTGCAGGATTATATTATGTAGCATAGCACATACCATGACAATTTGGGTACATGTAGTTGGTGAGTACTGCAAGGCTCCACCAGATGTGTCCAGGCACCAGAACCGTGACTTGAGCAGCCCAAACACACACTCAATTACATTTTGTGTTTGTGCATGTGCCTCATTATGGCGTTCCTGTTCAGGTGTGTGTGCATTTCTGATGGGTGTCATCAGCCACGGCTCCAGTGCATAGCCAAAATTCCCCACTAGATGACCATGTGGGATGTTCCCATTGTCAAATGTCTGGTACAGCTGCATCATGAGATACCAGATATGGGAATCATGGTAGCTTCCAGGGCAGCCTGCACACACATTCAGCATTATGCCCTGGGCATCACAAACGACCTGGCAGTTGATGGAGGGGAAGCCCTTTCTGTTGAAGTAGACCCTACCCCGCTCGCCGGCTGGTGCTTTGATGCATATGTGCATGCAGTCTATTGCACCCACGACCTCAGTGTATTCCGCTATTTGCTGGAAGAGACGCATATTGCTGGACAATACCTCACGGGAATTGGGGAAATATACATGAACACCGACATGTGCTGACATGGCATCCAGGAACTGGTGCAGTACCCTGGATGCTGATGCGTGTGATATCCCCATCATATCACCAGTTGGTCTCTGGAAGGTACCTGTTGCTAATATTCTTAGGCCAACACATACCTTGGTTTCCACTGGGATGGGTTCCCCTCTGTTGATTCTTTGTGTGAGGCATGGCCTGCACAGCTCAACAATTTGCTGCAAGAGGTCTGTGTCCACTCTATAGCGCTACACTATCTCCAGCTCATGTAGCCCCTGGTAGATTACCCTGGGCCTGTACACTCTTCTCCGTCTCCTCACTGTGGGTTGTCCAGCAGCATTCGCATTGTCACCACCCTCAGCATGTTGCATATGTCGCCTTATAACAGCAGTGGCAGCCCCTAACATTTCTTTGTCTCAGCAAAGCTTTTTCAGTTTTCACTTCTGTTAGCTTACTGCAGTGTTGCAGTGTCTCTTGTGAGAAACAAAATGGACTTTTGTTTGCAGAGTTTTAAGTGCTGGGCTGGGCTGGGCTAGTGTACAGCCTGTGTAATTGCCTGATTCTGATTGTTTTCACCTGCTAGCTCTGCTAGTACTCCCTGGTAGCTTCCTACTATTTGTTGTGCTTCCTTTTTCATTTCTGTTTCCTCGGGGGGCAGCACCGCACACACAAGCGCAAACACACTCACAGCAGCTCACACGCACGCACACATGCATACATGGACTAAAACTTGCTTATACTTGCACTCACAACTCTTTAAACAGCCTTATACATGCTTACTCCGGCTTAAACATGCGCACTCACGCTTACACGCGCACACACTGTCTTACTCAGGTTTACAGGTGTGCACAAGCGCGCATACCCGCTCAGCAAGAAACTTTAATGTTATCCACGGCATACACCTTCAATTTCTTGCCTTTACCTAGCCTACCTGTTGATACACCTCTTTCAATGATGTGTAACTGACAGCTGACACATGCCACTCTGCTCCAATGAGCTTCACTTCTTTCATACATACCCCACTCATGATTTCACCTATCTTCTACTCTGTTACTCCCCTTATCCTACTCCTGCACTCCACTGACTGTGCTCATTTGCTATGTAAACGTGCGATTCACTACCCTAACCCTCCTTTGCATAGGATTGCCTACTAATGCTTGGTTACATCTCTTAGACTGAGTTTCCCCCCTTAGCAACCTCTACTCGGTGGCCATGTTGTCTTCAACCTGCCATTCACTTCATTGTAAATTCATATTAGCGATAAAATCCACATTTGTGGATCTTAATTATTGATTTTCTGCTTTTTAGGGTGCAGTGCGTTTGCGCGGCGCTGCGCTATGCTTAAACCCCGGAGATCGGGATAAAAAAGAAAGTTATTTTATTTCTATTTTACATCACTTAACATTGACAATGGCCGTATTTTTGGCCATTGGCATGCTTCCTCCTGTAAATGCATCCTTTTTTGGAGCTGTCACGGCTCCGTTTTGCTATTTGCAGAACCGTACTCAGTTGTCAACTGAGTACATTTTTGCAAATAACACTACTCCTACTTGGACAGGTTCGGGTTTCCTGGATCACAAATTTACCTCATTTGCATAGCTTTCACCTGCAATTGAGGTAATTCGCATATCCCAGCCCTGTCCGTGTAGGACTAGTTTTGAGAGCTCTGTTGCACGCCCTACCGGCTGTTCCAGGATCGCTCGGCAGACACGTTGGCTGCATGTAGTCTTACTCTACTCTTAGACTCAGTGCAAGCCTTCGTGAATCTGGCCCAGTCTCTTGTCCTTGCAGGTCTACACATCCTGATTACAAAATTAACTGATAGGAGAAATATATAAAATGGTATTTAATGGTGCAAAGTGTATGATGTAACCTTCTGTGAAAGAGAAATAAATATTTCAACATACTCATAATTTTAAATATGACTTTTTTTTTTGAGAATTGGAATAATATTCTAGGAAATCAGTTTTAGAAAGCAACTCTTCTATGAAATTTAGCTAGTTTATGCAGTTCACCAAAGAACTGCATTACAAAATGTAAATATATAATAAGAGCCTGGGTCCAGATTCTGAGAGGTCTGATGCACTCCCAAACTGTAAAATTACTGAGGTAGTCTAATCTGTAAAATGAATAGTATTCAGTTCAATAAAGAACTGTAGAAGTTGTCATTTCATGCCATGTACTGAGAGAAATACACACTGTGGTAGTCCAAAGCACTCTTAGATTAGTAACATTACACATCACACTGTAAAGTCGAATAGAGAGATGTTGTCTATGCACTATTTTTGTGCCATTGGGTGCACATGTCACAGGGACATGGTGACACAGGTTTCATGGCAGGTTAGTATAGCTAGAACACAGGATGGCTCTAGCACATAACTGACAAGACTGAGGTACCAAAGCTATTTAAGGCTAAAGTCATATGCATAATGTTGCAATGCTCAACATATATCAGTTTGCACACTCTACAAAATTAAAACCTAAAGTCGTCCGTGAGAAGACCGGTCTGCAGAAGGTTAAGGAATACAACACAATTGATTATGCTGTTCTCTGGAAAGCAGTATGGCTTTTCAGAAACTCTGGCTTATTAACGTCTCACTTTATCATTACTGTATTGAAGAGAGTTTTATGTCAATATTTCCATTCACCAGTAAAGGTGACTTCACCAATCATGTACATCTAATGTACTGGTTATATTTTTCATATTAATAAAAAATGTACCTCACAGACCAACAGCACTATTAGCAGGATAGAATATCATGTGAGCATGCAAGTGTGTGTGTGTGTGTGTGTGTGTGTGTGTGTGTGTGTGTGTGTGTGTGTGTGTGTGTGTGTGTGTTTGTGTATGTTATCCATCTGTTCCAATACAGAGTATGACAGTGTGCAACTGTATCAATAAAGTTATTAGGCACTACAGTGATAATTTAATTCTCTGTCTATCAAAACTGTTGATTGATTCTTATTGTCAGTCTGAATACAATGCCAGTGTAGCACAGAAGTGTTCATATTAGAACCATTGCAACACTGCCCAATATGATAAGGTCTGACACATGCAGACATGCACACATGTATCTCTGGTATAGTTGCATGACAATATGACATGTTATGGAAGAAGTTACTAAAATTTAACCCATACACCAGCCTGTAGCTTCTTAGATCAGGGCTGCCTATATTGAAAATAACCTACATCTCCAGAGAAGTATGTATATTATTTGATTACTACATGCTGAGCAGAGGACTGCACTATGAATTATCTGCCAGCATGTACCTCATTTTGCATTTGCTAGCATCCAGCAATGATGCATATAGCATACAGTAACATAACCCACAAGCAGTGCGTTTGATCTCATCCATATGGCATTGTGGTTTACTTAATTTCTAAATCATAATACTGCTGAAACTCACTTACTCCCATTCTCACCTTCCACAGTGTATGCTGTGAGTCTGAATTTTACCATCAACAGGAGAATCTTCTGTTAACAGTACACAGTGCCCACAATGTCAAATAAGGATAAACTTTTTGATGCTATTTGCAGTGTTTCTTGTTACTAAAACCAAAATCATCTTCATTTTATTTATTTAGAAAGTTACATTTGCATTTTGAAATAAGGATGAGCATCCTTTATTAAAAAACAAAAAATATCAAATAAAATTGATGTAATGTCACCTAGATAAGGAGCTTCTTGTTTTCTTTTCACTTTAATACCTTCCTTATGTACTCGCAGAAACCTTATGTGTCTTCAGATATTAAACAAATTGTCTCCCTTTTCTGTTAACTAACCAGGCAAATTACTACCTCTATAATTTTTCTCTGCTTTTTAAATTGTTTTCAGGCTCTTTGTGTATTACTGTCATGCCCTTAAAAATTCTTGCTCTCCCTGCTCTAAGCATCTATTATATGTCATAATAATGCACACATAATAAAGTGCTTGTAGCCTTGTCTACTTGCCTGCTGAATGAAAAACTGACATGACAAATGTTATAAAAAAAAAAACTCACTGCATCTTACAATCGAAGAATGACATACCGTTAAAATTATATTCCATATTTACACTCAAAATACATTATCCGTACACACTTGTCTTAAGAATTTGCATTTGTCACAGGATAACATCTATTGTCAAGCATGATATTTCTGAAACTTATTTCATTTCCTTTTGTTGATGTTGACTGTTATTATCATTGTGCCTGCAATGAATATCAAATAAGCTAAACATGACCTAGACAGAAGATTTGTTAATATCCGAATCAGTGTTGACAACCCTTTTCCTGCCTTTTAGCACAGTTTCTCTTTTGCTGTGGTGATTAGCAATTTTCATCAGAAGGTTAAACCTAAAGATGTTAACCTACATTTCCTCTGGTTTTAAATCCTTCCCCCTTATCCACCCTAGAGCCTTCAATGTGTGACTGTAGTTTTCTTATTTTATTAAAATGTTAAACTCAGTTCAGCTGGCCACTTTTGTGTTTTTCTTTAATTTTAGAATCTAACAATTCACATCACAGCAGTGTTTAAGAAACAGGATCAAACATACACCTGAAAACAATTCACAGAATTACAATTTAACATGTAAGTCAAAGCAGGCAATCAGAAAAGGGATGCTTTTATTGCAGAGGCATATGTTTATGTATCCTCATGCTGTGTGTGCATCACTTATTATGCAAAATGGCATAGATCACAGAATGGAGTCGTGAAGAATTCCTGCTAAGATTTAGAAGGATGTCTATTTACACGTTAATATGCATTATTTTTTCATTCTGGGAGACATAATTGGAGAAAATTGGTAGGTCTCAAGGAGAGGTTAGGGCAAGGACATGTGCTGTGTTGAAGGTCACTGAAGTTAGTTTATCATTACCTACTTTTATAGACAGAGGTATGTGGCTCATACAAAAGTGAGAAACTAGAATAATACATCTTAGCATGCTAACTAACTAAGACCTGATTAATACAGAATTAATTAATCTGAATTATAACTATGGCAATTAAGTACCTTGCATTTCCACAAAGGAAATTGCTGCACTACAGTATGGTAGTACAATAGTACATTTAAAATAACTGTCTATTCCCTGTTTTGATTTACTGCCACTCTTTTTGCAAATGCATGACTTTACTGGTGCAAATGTCTATAGAATATACATGTATGAAATCTAATTAGCATTCTAAGCATTTCATACTATTGGCTAAATAGTTTTCCTGCTACTACTATTTTTATTTTCTGAAGTTACTATACTTAAATGTTATAAACAGACAGAGCACACATAATTTAATACCAAAATATAAGGTTCCAGGGATGACTAAACAGATAATAGAGTCTATGGAAACTTCATTTTGAATGTATGTTCAAACAATTATCTGTTTGTTGCATAATATCTTGTTTAATTGTTTCTGAATGTTCTAACCACTGTATGCTGCATCAATTGTAAAACTCAGATTTTTACTCCTTGTTCATAGGTTCATAGGTTCATACTAGGCTATCTGCCCTAGGGCATTTATAAGCCTAGCCAGAGTGTGTTTGGCTTTCGCCACCCATTTTAAATTAATTTTGCTATGCTCTTTTTCGAGGTTAGTATAATGTGCCTCTGTCTAACAGTGACACAGAAGTGATACCCGGGGTAAACCTACGATCTCCCATCCACTCATCAAGATTCCTCTTGAAGAGAGTCAATGAGGGACTCTGCCTAACCTGGACTGGGATTTTATTCCAGAGTGAAGGGAGCCTCTGTGTTATGAATCTGTCCCTCCAGCATGCCCTATTTATTTCAGTGCTGAGGTTCAAGTCTCTCGAGTGCGTAGCTCGATGGGATTTGGATTTTCTGAGGTGCAGCATGTCCATTAATTTCGGGTTGGACATGGCTTTATACGTCAGGCACAGATCGCCTCTGAGCAGGCAGTATGCCACTGAGTAGAGCTGGAGTTTCTTTAACCGGGCAGCATATGGCATCTGTTTGAGTCCTTTGATCCTCTTGGTGAGGTACTTTTGGGGTCTTTCCAGTTGCTGCAGGTGTCTGGTAAGGTACATCCCAAAAGGGGCATTGTACTCAATTATGGGCCTGATGAGGGATGAGTAAAGAGGCACGATGACCTCCCCTGATCTAGATGTGAATCCCTTCATGATTAGGTGGGCTATATAAAATGTTTTTCTAACCACTTTGGCCACGTGGTTGTCAAATGAGAGATTGCTATCAACTTGGGTCCCCAGGTCCCTAATTACTTCTTCTGTACTTAATGGATTACCACCTAAGTTGTAATTTGTGGGCACTTTTTTTTTGCCAAACGGGATGACTATCCACTTTTTGGCGTTTAGCTTGAGGCCATGGCTCTGGCACCAGTTGTCTGTTTCTATGAGGCCCTTTTGGAGGATGCTTGTGTTGGCTGGAGAGTTGATTATGGCGCCCAGTTTGCTGTCATCTGCGAACTTGGTCAGCCACAGTCCTGTTGTCTGTACCTCCGAGAAATATATACTGAACAAGAGAGGTCCCAGGACTGAGCCTTGTGGGATGCCACTTGTAACTGGTTTGGAGTATGACATGGCTCCAGCAATTCTAACCATGTGGGTTCTGTGCTAGAGCCAGTTTGCAACCCATCTAGTGACATAAGGGTTTATATTTAAGCTGGTGAGCTTATCTATAATGCCCGAGTGGGGTATTGTATCGAAGGCTTTTTCGAGGTCCAGGTAGGCTGTGTGGACCACTTTCCCCTCGTCAATGGTCTTGGTGACTGTTTCAAAGAAATTGACGAGGTTTAAGAGGCAGGATCTGCTCTTAACAAAGCCGAACTGGGTATGATCCAGTGTCTGTAGGTCCCCAATATCTTTATTTATGAGGTCCATGATGATCCTTTCCATAGCTTTGCAGACCAAGCTAGTCAGGCTTATGGGGCAATAGTTTCCAGGATCTGTTGAGGCACCACCTTTGTGGAGAGGGACCAGTGTTGCTGTACGCCACTCTTTGGGTACATATCCTGTAGTAAGGCTGAGATTGAACAGCGGTTTTATGTTTGGGTTTAGCTCTTCTTGGAGTTTATGTAGGATGCAGCCTGGGACACTGTCTGGTCCCATTGATGCTGTGTTTTTTGCTTTGGAGAGGGCAGCTCTTACATGAGCATCTGAGATGTCAGGGGGGCAGCACTCTGCTGGGATAGATATTTGTCCTTTTGGTGGGGAGGGGGGAGAAAAGTTTGCACTGAACCTGTCAGCTAGGATGTTGGCAATGTCTGTGGGTTCGATGTATTTTTTGTCATTTTGGACTAATTCTGAGCATATCTGGGAATTCCCACCCAGGTTCCTAACATAACTAAAGAAAGCCTTGTGATTATCCTTAGTGTCCTGTGCAATTTTTCTCTCGAAGCTGGCCTTAGACAATTTTATGAGTGCCCGTAGTTTTTTGCTAATACTGATCAGAAATGCCTTCCCTTTTTGGGATTTTGCTCTATCATGTAGTAGCTTCCTCCTTCTATTGTTTAGTTTGTTTATGGCTGGGGTCCACCAGACAGGACATCTGCCTTTGGAGGATTGGGTCTTGGTTTTATTTGGGATTGCATGATCCATGCATTCCTGAAGGTGTTCATAGAATGCATTTATCAAGGATTCTGCGGTCTGGGCCGTATTTTCCACAGGCTCGGGGGCTTTGAAGGATTCCACCTCGGTTTTGAGGAGTGTGAAATTTGCTTTAGAGAAGTTTTTCACTGTGGTTTATTGGGCAGAAAGTGGGGTCGAGATGTGAATATCCAGTGAGATTAGTTTATGGTCTGATCTTACCAGTGAGGGGATACACTTCTGGTCTGGAGCATAGAGTCCCCATGTTGGAGATGATCAGGTCCAGTATGTTTTCCCCTCTTGTGGGAGTGGTAACAAGTTGTTCCATAGCATTTGAGTTTATAAATTCTAGGAACCTTTGGGCTAGGGTGTTGGAGCTAGAGTAATGCTCCCAGTCTATGTTTGGGTAGTTGAAGTCGCCCAATATAATGGTGTTTGTAGAGACCTTTATATTTTCCAGTGCTCTCAGGAAGGCCGAGTTGGGTTCCTGGGTTTGGGAGGGTGGTCTGTAGCAGGCTATAAACTGGAAGTCAGTTTTACCCACTGTTAGTTGCACATGGGTATTCTCTGATGCTTCGTGCTGTGCCACCAACCTGGAGGTGTGGGTATATTTGACGAATATTGATACTCCCCCTCCTTTTGTGGTTCGGTCCAAGTTTTGGGGCCAAAAAGCATGGTATGAGGTATAACCTGGTAGTGCTGGGGTGCTCTCGGGAGCCTTGAACCAGGTTTATGTTACTGCACAGATATCGATGCTCTCCATGCTAAGGAGAGTTTTGAGTGCATGCATCTTGAGGTTTAGACTTCTGGCATTGAGTAGCATTACTCTTAGTTTCTTATCCCTTGTGATACCTACGAAAGGTGGGTTTGTCTTTTGAGCCTTGCCTAAAAAAGGCACTATGGGGGAAGCAAGAGCCTTTGCCAATATCTGAAAGCCCAGGGTTGACAGATGCAAGCCGTCCCTAGTGAGGCATTGTGGCTTGTCGAGCATGTCATCCCAGGCTGACAGGCATTGGATCCCCTTTGAATGACACCAATACTTAAGCCAATTGTTGAAATTGATCATCTTGTCTTCATATTGTGGCATCATTCTTGGTGAGGGTAAGATGCTACTCAAGGTCAGGGTCATACCGGCCTGGGCTACATGCTCAGAGAGCTCCTCTATGTCTCTTTTCATGTAGTCCAGGGAGGTACATCTCAGGTCATTCACACCAGCATGGACAATAACCGAGTCATATTTGTACTTGCCTTGGAGTGACCTGAGTGCTTGTGTTATGTGGTGGATCCTAGTGCCCGACAGGCAGCTCACCGTGACCTTCTCCTTGTTCAGCCTGGTGAGTGGGACGTCAGTGTGCCTGACGATAGAGTCACCTATTACAAGTGTATCAGGTGTGTTGTTTAGCCTTAAGGGCTGTGACTGTTCGACACACTGGCTTTGTGAGCTATGTGTTGCACGTGTTTTGTTTTAGGGTAGCGGTTGCTTGGGTGTCTGCTTTGGAAGTCTCTGCTGCTTAGGCAGATTTTTATTTAGAGCCTCCGAGTATGTTTTTGTGCATTTATGTGTTTGGTTTGCTGTCGTGGTAGGTCTATGTGAGACTGAAATCGTAGTGAGTATGGTTTCCTTCTCCTCCTGACTGGTTACGCCAGTACTGAGTTGAGGGAGGTTAGCCTCCAGTTTGGCTATATGGTTGCATCTCTCACATGTGTTGGAATTTGTTGGGAGGAGGAGAGGGTTGTCTGTGTACATGAGGCAGTTGTAACATTGCCTCAAGATTCCCATATTCACCAGCTGGATCGGAGAGGAGATTGACAACTGACCTTTGGACATGCTAGAATAGTATTGGGAATTCCTTTATAATTGAAAAAAAGGGCCAATGGGGAACAAGGTACTCAAGGGGAGTTTGTGAGGGTGTAGTGCTTTTATTTTTTTAGTGCTGACTTATATAATTGCTTTAGTGAGCAAGTGCCAGGTAAATTAAATGCAATGTGTTACAGGTAACTTAAATGCAAAAATGACAAACAGTAACTTTCTTTCAAGTGAAACAAGGAAATAAGTACAGTAAGCAATGCAGATATCACTAGGGATCCACAGAAGCGCTGAAAAGCCGTGTTTTAGGTGGAATTAGCATTTCAGGGAAATAAGCAAACAAACAACAAGCATACAAACAAAGGTAGATTCAGCAGGCCTGGATCTAGTCTATGCTACAGCAAACAAGGTGTACCAATTTCAGTAAGAAACAGTTCAAATATGCAGGCACTATAAGCCTTTAACCAGAAATTCCCAGCTCAGAAGGGCAGAGTCCAGCCTCTCCTCCCACAAGAGTGCAGACCACGAACCTTTTTAATGTAAAATAACTGGCCTGAAGCCCAAGTGCTTAAACCAGAACTAATACACTTTTAGAATAACAGACACTGAGCCCTCAATCAGCAGTTCCCAACTTAGAATGATGTAAGCTACCTGTCCTGCCACCACAGTGCAGGCCACAAACCTTCCTAATGTAAAACAACTGGTCTGAAGCCCAAGTGCTTAATCCAAAAGACTTAGAATGATAGCTACACTTTAATCAAGTTACTACCAAGCAGTAATAAATACAATTGAATAATTTAAAGAATGCCTGGATTAGTGCTCAAGTTATACAAACAAAGCTAGATTCAGCAGGCCTGGATCTAGTCTATGCTATAGCAGACAAGGTGTACCAATTTCAGTAAGAAGCAGTTCAAATATGCAGGCACTATAAGCCTTTAACCAGCAATTCCTAGCTCAGAAGGGCAGAGTCCAGCCTCTCCTCCCACAAGAGTGCAGACCACAAACCCTCTTAATGTAAAATAACTGGCCTGAAGCCCAAGTGCTTAAACCAGAATTAATACACTTTTAGAATAACAGACACTGAGCCCTCAATCAGCAGTTCCCAACTTAGAAGGATGTAAGCTACCTGTTCTGCCACAACAGTGCAGACCACAAACCTTCTTAATATAAAACAACTGGTTTGAAGCCCAAGTGCTTAAACTAAAAGGCTTAGAATGAGTTACACCAAGCAGTAATAAATACAATTCCGTACTATTAAGATGACGCAAAAGCAAAATAAAGTAGGAAGAAACACAAATACAGTAAAAGCAGATAATTTTTTTTTTTTTTTTTTTTTGGAGTGAGCAAATGAGATGGGCCCAGGAGTTACAGGACAGAAACAAGTGCAAATGCAGGCCTTCAAATCAGAAAGTTGAGAGAGATGGAAGACCGCCCAAATGGCAAATAACTACAAATTCTGGGCCAGAACCACTCCTTATGTGGTAGACAGGTTACCTAATGCTTACCACTCCCACTGATAAGCTACAAGGCTTCCCTCCAACACAGAAAGGCTTAGGGGGCTCAGAAGCTTACAAACAGTCCTGAATACAGCAAATCTGTATCTGGAACACTAATTACAGGAAAGGTAGGAGACAGGCTTATATTTTTTTTTTCTCAGAAAAGTAGCAAAAACAGTAGTAAAAACAATTCACATACAGTGCAAGCTGGCACACTTGAGTATGTAGCAATATTAGTCCACACACAGTTTGAAAAAATGTAATTAAATTAAAAAGGACTAAAAGCAAGTGCAGAAAGGGTTTATTAGGTAGAATGCAGTAAAGAGATGGGACTGGGGGAGTGTCCTAGATCAAATCTACAGTGGGGTGGGCACTGCAAAAGCCACCAAATTTAAACTACAACCAAGAACAGGGGGGGAGACAGTTTCAACAGAGATGTGAGGAATCACAGTGCAAATTATAAAACCAGAAAAATATATACTGATCTCTGTATATTTGCAGAACAGTAAGACAACAGATATCTAAGCAACAATTTAGCTCTATAATACAGAATAATACAGAAAAATATACTCTGCTCTATATATTTGCAGATAGTCTTGTAAGGCTCTCTCTCAGTGCACAGGTTCCAATTTAAATGCAGGCTGTTATTAACAGGTCAAAATTAAGGGAACCTGGAGTTAAGCAACACACAAGCTATAAAAAACTGTTACATCAGCTGAAGACAAGGCAGAAAATGAAGGGTGGGGGTGGGGAAGACAGTTTCAATAGAGATGTGAGGAATCACAGTGCAAATTATAAAACCAGAAAAATATATACTGATCTCTGTATATTTGCAGAACAGTAAGACAACAGATATCTAAGCAACAATTTAGCTCTATAATACAGAATAATACAGAAAAATATACTCAGCTCTATATATTTGCAGATAGTCTTGTAAGGCTCTCTCTCAGTGCACAGGTTCCAATTTAAATGCAGGCTGTTATTGTTATTGTTATTGTTATTGTATATGGTCTATGCTCTTTTGTACAAAATAAATATGATTATGTATTTTTTTTATTATTTTTATTATTTTTTTTATAATTTTTTTACTATGTATTTGGAGCTTTTCTCCCCAGGCCTCTGTTGAAAATGGTCACCTTGTGTCTAGATGGACTAACCCTGTAAACAAATGGAAAATAAATAAATAAATAAAATAAAATCAAATCATGCAAAAATTGGAAAGGGAAAAAAATAAAAAAAATGGGAGAGAAGAGACAGAGAGACAGAGAAAAAGAAAAAAAAACGGTTACACACATGGAACATCACAAAATTCAAAGATTTAATGAAGCACTTGGTTCTGAAAAAACATGCACAAATTCATTAGCTCTACTAACATAACACTGAGATTTTTATATTTGTTTCTGCCACAAAAGGTAAACATTCAAGTCCAAACATAAAACACACCCAATACTAAAAATATAATAGTGAGAGAAGCAATCATTGACAGTAACATTTGTTTGCGTAATTCCAATGCATAATGAATTCTGGAGATGACAGGAATGGTGTGCATCTCAATTTTAAAGATGGCATGCAATCCAGTATCATTTGTAATAGGGAAGTATCTTGCCATCATTTAGTTAAGGTGTGCAAAAACTGAAACTGATAGAAGATTTCAAAATGTGAGTAATTTTAGATCAGAGCAAGTGCCATGTGTATCTGCTGCTTGGTCTTAAAGTAATACTTAACTTTATATGTAATCAGACCAACAGACTGATTAACTTAAGTGCAATACTCTTAAATCAAACCAATGAAATCAATTTCAGGCAACACTGGAGTAAGACTTCTCTACAGTGGGATACCCACATGGAGGGACATTGTTATTTCCGTATTTCTTGGACTTTTATATATCTACCCCAAAGCCACTCAACGGTGGAGAAAAGAGAAGCCATCACTGTCATTTAAAGTGGCTTCAGTGAGTTCAGTTTTGGCATTTCTTGAAATAGTACTTGACCAACTGACATGCTCCCGTTATGCATTACACTTCCCTCAATGAGTTATAAAACTGTCACACAAATACAAATAGCAGTCTCTATTATATTATATTATATTATATTATATTATATTATATTATATTATACCATATTATAAACTACTACACTAATAGGAGATTGTATTTTATTATTCTATAATAGGATTGCCATCTGAAATACAGTTCACAAACTGAATCAATGAGCATCACTTTTGAAAAATAAATGTACAGAATTATTTATAGCAGCTGCACCTACAGGTTGTACTCAAAACAAATTGTTCCACCTTCATGTCTTTTTAATAGACCACTGAAATATAGAAATTGTATAGTCACTATTGGTAAAATAAATCAAATGTAATAATGAATCCAAGTCTGACAATGTAATGACACAGCCTGTAACATTAGAAGGAGCGGTAGAGCCACCATTTGAAACAATGTCACATACAGAACACTGTTGTAAATTAGTAATAGTGTGTCAGGTGCTTTGGTCAAGTACTGGTAAACGTTTTCCATGTCTGGTAGTCTTACTAGCAGTTCAAATTATTATACTATATATACATGTCTTATAGTTTGCCCAGCAACTTCCTGTTATAACTGGCTGGTTAAGAGAGATAAAGGAAGGGGCAGAGCCTACTCAGCTCTTCCATGGGGTGGCGTTAGGGTTACATATGCACTAGGATACCCTCACAAAGCAAAGCTTCCCCATTGTGAGATAAAAACAAACAAAAACTTCTTTTAGTAATTCATGTTAAGCAGACATGGATTGTCCTACTGGCTCTATTCATCCATCCACAATCCATTTTTCCCATTTTTGCACATGGGGTTATGGTGTCACTTCAACAGTTACAATCATCTAGGGCCAAGGTTTACACCACTGGGTGGCTAGCCCTGCCACAGTAGTTCATCCACACCACACACTCACACCTATTGCCAGTTTAGTGTGTCCAATCTGCCTACTGCATATCTTTAGAATGTGAGAAGAAACCAGAGCACCTGGAGGAAACCCGCACAAAGACAGGGAGGACATGTAGACTCCACACAGAAGGCACCCTAGCCAAGAATTGAACCAGGGAACCTTTTACTGTGAGGCAACAACACCATCTGCTGCACCACTGTGCTGCCCCTCATGGCTTTGTCTCTTGTAGAAATAAGACACGGGTCAGCCCTGATGACTATTGCATGTTGAACTTACAATCTGCAAAACCAAATGCGCATGTAAGGAAAACAGAAGAAAAAAAAGTAGTGACTGCCATGATAATGATTTCATTAACAGCCCACACCCATGCTGTTCACAGGGAATGATTTGATGGTGTTCATAGGAGATGTTTGGAAGGGTGGCAACCTGATGGTAAGCAGGCTGCAGACAGAAAATACTTACACCATTTAGTGACCGATTTTTAGTCTACTGATTTTTTCAGTAACATAATTGTTATATTTCAGTCCATTGTGAAAAAACAGAGACATGGATGCCACAATTACACCCCAAAGCAGGATAAAAAATAGGCTCGATAAGAACCCTTCTAATGTCAGAGAGGTGATTAACAAGCATATCTTATGTTAAACACCTTGAAGCACTGTTAAGCTCAAATCTGAGAAGCTAAAACAGATGTATAAGCTGCTAGACACTTGCTCTGTCACACTTTTAAACAAAATGTATGACAAAATAAAGTCTCTAACAGCTTTTAAAGCTGCATGTTCCTCAGAGGAACAGTGGCAGCAGCAAGTGTGTGCACATTTCAAAGTTATAAAGCAGTTCAATGCTCCATTTTTTCTGCAGTGGGTACTACATGAAACTGATAAAGCTCCATTCACTACAAACAGTTATGATAATGTCTTTCCAGTTATAACTTTTTTATGTTTACTTGACAATGATATCAAGATTCACTTCTCACTCTTCACTTCACCATGCTATCATTTTTGTCATTAGCAGTGTTTCTCTGTTAACAGCTTTTTATGATACTATCATGTCATACAGTTTTGTAAATCCCTTTACTGTATTTCGTTTGGTTTTGTTTTAACCTCTTCATTGACATATTGTACTTGTTTCAAAACTCAGTTTGCTTCTGGTATTCTACCATTAGATTTTATTAGTACTGTTTCTTTCATTCATATTAACCATAGATGCTATTTGGACAAAAGGAATGTGACTTATAGCTATTTGAGAGCAGTACTTCATGGACTTCCTTGCCCTGTTCTTTAGAAGTTGATTCCATAAATGATATTGCCCTGCAACCATGACATGTTAAAGTTCTTTATGAACTGCCAAATATCTTCTAGCAGGAGGCATAGCTCACACAAACTGAAACCAGAGATAGATGGATCTATTCTATTTACGATCATGGCAGAAACTACAGAAAGAAGAACCATGTGACACCCTACATGCAGGTTAGATATGATATTTACTTTTAAAGTGATGTTCACACATTATACACTGCACACATCATAGGGTTATTCCACTTATTTTCAGACAAGGGTAATCATATCTGTCATAGACTGATATGCTTAGTACATGACTTCCATCCTCAGTGTACTTTATATCATTATGTGGGTTTTTGAATTTGACTTCTTAAATTCCCCCACACCAAATATCCTTTCACATGTTTGCATATGCCTGGATATTTGATTTTGTTTAATTTTATTTTTCTTTTATTTGTATTTGTTAACCAAGGCAGGACAGTGATCCAGCAGGATTATTTCAGATCAAGGATGAAAACAAACGTACAAAAGTATATAACTCCAATACATTCTGAACACGTGCACATGTAAATGATGTACGACATAATAAACTAATCCAGAGAGCTGACTGTATATAGAAATTTATCAGAAAAGAAAAAAAAAACATAAACACGTAGACTCCTGTGTATTATAACTAGTACAGGTGTATTTGCTTGTAGAACATTATATAAGAAAAAAGTAGCATACACCAATAAAGTAGTGCTTCATCTAGTTAGATTGTAAGATGAAAGGATTAGTTCCAAATAGGGAATGTAATGAGTTTTGCTGAATAAAAAAAACTTGTAAACACCAAAAAACTCCATAACTCACACTAAAACCACTTGAAAGATAACTGCGCTGACCAGCACAATAAAGGTTGTCCTCCACGTTTCACCCAAAGGTAATCCAAAAGTCAGGACTCACGAGTCTCAGGCAAAAATGTTTTATTACATCAACAAAGAAAACGGACACAAACAAACAACAGATTTAGTGCGCTTTCGTCTCGTTACCCGAGACCTCCTCAGAATCAATAATAACTCAATTTGCTCCAATTTAAATACTCATTGAGGCTAGCAATCAATCGTCATGACAATAAATCTTCGTAGCTACATGTTGTCATGGCAATGTAATTAAATAAATATATTCATTCATATGTCATCCAGTGTATACTTGGGTGTATTTCTTAGGAAAGTTCAAGTTGCTTACTCAATTTCTGCGAGGACATAGTATGACAAATAAACATTAGAATATTAAAAAATATATATGTGTATAAATCTAAATAAATAAATAAATAACTTACTTTATAAAAACAGGTATATTTATATTTTAAAAAGTACATATTAAAAAGCGTATGTATATGTGTGCACATAGGAAAAGCAGAGATTATAAATAAAATAAATATAAAAATAAATACAGTCACTTAGGGTTCAATGCCAATAATTTCAAGGCAGGTTTTAAAGAAATATGGTCGTTCATGCCCATATAAGAGCATGAATCTAGTCTAATCTGCCATATAATCTCCCGATATTCTAAAAACGTCTCCCAATCACCACCCCTCTCTCTTTGTTTCACCACTTCTAGTACACAAAACTTTATATTCGTGTCTTTACATTTCAGAGTATGCCTGCAAAGTGCATTACTTTCATTCTTTTTATTTATATCTCTAATATGTTCATAGATACGGGTTCTTAAATTCCTTTCAGTTTTCCCCACATAATAGGCCCAACAGTTCTTACATTATGCTAAACAGACCACTCCTTTTGTATAACAACTGGAGTAACTGTAACTTTTCAATTTAAAGCCTATTCCAGGAATAAGTAGTTCTTTTTCACCAGCTAAAAATGGACATTGTGCACATCTACCACATTTATGGGGACCTTTTTTAGTATGTGCCCCATTCATCCATAACACCTCTCTTCTTCTCAAAAATATTTTTAAGATTCATATTCCTCCTGTAACTAAATCTTAAAGGTTGTTGGAAAATTATCATCCTATTTGTCATCCTACTGAACATATTCCAAATTCCACTAATACATCTTTTCCTCCATCCTATTTCAGCATAATATGTCAAGATTAAACAGGGTGTTTCAACAACTTTTGTTATGGCTTCATTGATTTCTGTCCGGTTACCCTCTGGATGTCATGTGATAGTATCTATATTCTGATCATTGTCATGTATCAAAAGTGGACTAAATTTAGTATCACGACTCATAATAATTTCCTTTTTAATATTCTGAATCATCTTTGCTGGATATCCCCTCTCCTTAAACATATTATAGACAACTTCAATCTTTTCAATAAACTCCATTCTATCAGATGTCATTCTCAAAACTCTAATCATCTGTCCTTTTATAACATTTTTTTTTAAATATAATGGATGGTCACTCTGAAAATGTAAATAAGAGTTTGAGAAGCATTCCTTTCTATAAATCCTAGATTTGTATGTCTTCTTAATATAGTCCTTATAAATCCTGACATCTAAATAATGTGTCTCATCTTTGTTGTAATCAAAAGTAAATTGAAGTAACTTAGTACTTCCATTTAAATAATCAATACATGGATCAATACTGTCAGTGGACCCTTCCCATAAAATAAAGATATCATCCAAAAAACGGAAGTATTTTATTATATGTTGTTGAAACTTAGAACCAAAAACATATGTTAGTTCCCAATACAACATAATAATATTTGCGTAAATTGTGGCGCATGGGGAACCCATTGCAACTCCATCGAGCTGATGGTAAATGTCCCCCTGAAAATATAAGAAATTATATTTAAGGACCAATTCCATACTCTCTAACCTATACTCATCAGCGTTTAGCATGTTAAATTCAGTAAGCATTTTTTCAAACAATTCTAGACCTTGTACGTGGGGAATAACCAAAAATAAATCTTTAACATCTATGGTTAGTAACAAATAATTATCTTGAAATGGTATAGTGTTATTTATTTAGGAAATCCCAGGAGTCTATTAATATATGTGGATACTGCAAATGGAAATGTTTTAATTTTGTGTCCACATAAATGGCTATGGTTTGTGTCTTAGAACCCTGGGATGTCACTATTGGCATCAAGGGGGGGGGGGGGTCTTCAACCTATTTGTGTATCTTTGGAATCCCAAAGATTTCAGATATAGTTGGTTTAGGTACCCTCAAAAATTATACAAATCCAAATCAATAAGTCCCTGCATGAGATTATCCTCTAAGATGAGATCAATTCTCCTATATTATATGTTAATTTAATTCCTAGAAATAATACAATATCTATTTTCCATATCTAAGATTTTCATCATCCTGTTGGTATAATCCCATTTGTCCATGAGGACCACCCCTCCCCCCTTATCTGGTTTCATAATTCTCAATTTCTCATTACTTTTCAACAGTTCATGAATTTTACCTTCCTCCATTTTCAAATTATTGTTATTAGTTGGCCCATCTTTTTTCTTATAATCGTCCCTAACTATACTCAGGGCAGATGTTTCAAAATTCTGGATGTCTCGCTGTCGGGGTGGATTGTATGTACTTCTTCTTTTCAGTACTTTCATTTCATTATTGTAATATTGATCATGAAATAAAATTCCTAAATTCTATTTTCTAGTAAATAGTTTTATATCTAATATCATTTCTTCAATTTTAGGCTTCCTTATTGGCACAAAACTGAATCCCTTTGCAAATAAAACAAACAATTCTTGTGTAATTTCCACATCAGTATAATTATAAATATTAAAATTATTATATGTATGAATTATACATTTGTTGTCACTTTTATTACCTATATTATCTGTATTATCTATATGTTCTACATTTTCAAATGAATTATATAAATTCTCTCTAAAAAATTCTACATGATTCATATCAGATGTATCAAAAGTACAAGTAGAGGTGATATCACAATCTGTCCCCTTTTCATCACCCTTGCTACACATATAATTATTTGTATTACAAATGGTAACGGGATCTATCTCCTGTACCTCCCACGGCCTGTTTGTATCACATTTTGATTGCCCATTACCTCTGCATAAGTGTGCTACCGGTTTTGGTTCCTTATTCTTTCCGACCTCCTTGGTCCTTGTCCTTCCCCTAAAGGGTCCTCATTTTCTCCGGCTTCTCGAAAGCTATTATAATTATTATTATTATAATGAGAACTATCATTTTGATACCTATGTTCTGAATCATTATTAGATGTATAATTCCCACTTTGTTGTTGTTCTTCGTTATTAAAACGTGGTGTATATCTATCATACTTCCTCCTGTTAAAATTAACATAAGCTCTGCCTTCCCTATAATCTACTATGTCCTGTTCAATTTTACTCATTTTTCTCTTGTAATTCTTTGAAATATCATAATCAACATCCTGCAGAACCCTACAGTATATGTTCTTATATTCGGTGACTGTGAATAATAAATAATTACTAATTTCATCATTTAATATATCAATGTCAATCTTAACACTTTCCATAATAGTAACATTATTTTATATCATTACTTTCAAAATTGCTAGCCCACAATCATTTAATATATTCGAAATAGTTTTAAAAAAGTCATTGTTCCAACTGGTGTTATTGGGAAACTTATTCAGTCTTAGACCTTTCGGTACAATTTTCTGCTCTATGCATTTTGTCAAATACCAATTGTCTAAAACCAAATTCCCGTACCTGGTTAGTTTGTATTTAAAAACTTTACGTTTGTCCTTAAAACAAACGTTAATAGGCAACCTTCTTTCGGTCTCCCTCGGTATCGATGAAAATGATTTGTCCAACCACTCAGCAAAATTGATGTTATTATAAGTATCCAAACATTTCTGCAAGCTTCCAGAAAATTCACAAGAAAACTGTGGAACTCTAGCCATCCAATTACCTCCAGCATTCTCCCAGCCCCATTCGACATTGCTGGTATGGCTGGATACATCCGTTCCTCCTTCCCTCACTCCTGACGTCACATCTGGTACATCCCGATTCATTGGACTACCCTGAGCACACGGAATAGATGTACTCGTATCCACACGTTCAGTTAATGTCTGTGAATTCTGTGAATGGGTCTGGATGACCCGAATAAGTTGACTTAACAAGGAATTGTCATTTTCCATCATCGCGGACTCCTCATGACCGACCAGTGGAAAAAAACTTGTAAACACCAAAAAACTCCACAACTCACACTAAAACCACTTGAAAGATAACTCCGCTGACCAGCACAATAAAGGTTGTCCTCCACATTTCACCCAAAGGTAATCCAAAAATCAGGACTCACGAGTCTCAGGCAAAAATGTTTTATTACATCAACAATGAAAACGGACGCAAACAAACAACAAATTTAGCGCACTTTCATCTCGTTACCCGAGACTTCCTCAGAATCAATAATAACTCAATTTGCTCCAAATTAAATACTCATTGAGGCTAGCAATCAATCGTCATGACAACAAATGTTCATAGCTACATGTTGTCATGGCAATGTAATTAAATAAATATATTCATTCGTTTGTCATCCAGTGTATACTTGAGTGTATTTCTTAGGAAAGTTCAAGTTGCTTATTCAATTTCTGCGAGGACATTTTATGACAAACAAAATTTAGAATATTAAAATATATATATGTGTATAAATATAAATAAATAAATAACTTACTTTATAAAAATAGGTATATTTATATTTTAAATAGTACATATTAAAAAGCGTATATGTATGTGTGCACATAGGAAAAGCAGCGATTATAAATAAAATAAATATAAAAATAAATACAGTCACTTAGGGTTCAATGCCAATAATTTCAAGCAGGTTTTAAAGAAATATGGTCGTTCATGCCCATATAAGAGCATGAATCTAGTCTAATCTGCCATATCATCTCCTGATATTCTAAAAACGCCTCCCAATCACCACCCCTCTCTCTTTGTTTCACCACTTCTAGTACCCAAAACTTTATATTCATGTCTTTACATTTCAGAGTATGCCTGTAAAATGCAATACTTTCATTCTTTTTATTTATATCTCTAATATGTTCATAGATACGGGTTCTTAAATTCCTTTCAGTTTTCCCCACATAATAGGCCTAGCAGTTCTTAGAATATGCTAAATAGACCACTCCTTTTGTGTAACAATTGAAGTAACTGTAACTTTTCAATTTAAAGCCTATTCCAGGAATAAGTAGTTCTTTTTCACCAGCTAAAAATGGACATTGTGCACATCTACAACATTTATGGATACATTTTTTAGTATGTGCCCCTTCATCCATAACGCCTCTCTTCTTCTCACAAATATTTTTAAGATTCATATTCCTCCTGTAACTAAATCTTAAAGGTTGTTGGAAAATTATCGTCCTATATGTCATCCTACTGAGCATATTACAAATTCCACTAATACATCTTTTCATCCATCCTATTTCAGCATAATATGTCAAGATTAAACGGGGTGTTTCAACAACTTTTGTTATGGCTTCATTGATTTATGTCCGGTTACCCTCTGGATGTCTTGTGATAGTATGTATATTCTGATCATTGTCATGTATCAAAAGTGGACTAAATTTAGTATCACGACTCATAATAATTTCCTTTTTAATATTCTGAATCATCTTTGCTGGATATCCCCTCTCCTTAAACATATTATAGACAACTTCAATCTCTTCAATAAACTCCATTCTTTCAGATGTCATTCTCAAAACTCTAATCATCTGTCCTTTTATAACATTCTTTTTTAAATATAATAACAACATATAATAAAATACTTCCGTTTTTTGGATGATATCTTTATTATATGGGAAGGGTCCACTGAAAGTATGGATCCATTTATTGATTATTTAAACGGAAGTACTAAGTTCCTTCAAATTACTTTTGATTACAACAAAGATGAGACACATTATTTAGATGTCAGGATTTATAAGGACTATATTAAGAAGACATACAAATTTAGGATTTATAGAAAGGAATGCTTCTCAAACTCTTATTTACATTTCAGAGTGACCATCCATTATATTTAAAAAGGAATGTTATAAAAGGACAGATGATTAGAGTTTCGAGAATGACATCAGATAGAATGGAGTTTATTGAAGAGAATGAAGTTGTCTAAAATATGTTTAAGGAGAGGGGATATCCAGCAAAGATTATTCAGAATATTAAAAAGGAAATTATTATGAGTCATGATACTAAATTTAGTCCACTTTTGATACATGACATTGATCAGAATATACATACTATCACAAGACATCCAGAGGGTAACTGGACAGAAATCAATGAAGCCATAACAAAAGTTGTTGAAACACCCCGTTTAATCATGACATATTATGCTGAAATAGGATGGATGAAAAGATGTATTAGTGGAATTTGGAATATGTTCAGTAGGATGACAAATAGGATGATAATTTTTCAACAACCTTTAAGACTTAGTTACAGGAGGAATATGAATCTTAAAAATATTTTTGAGAAGAAGAGAGGTGTTATGGATGAAGGGGCACATACTAAAAAAGGTACCCATAAATGTGGTAGATGTGCACAATGTCCATTTTTAGCTGGTGAAAAAGAACTACTTATTCCTGGAAAAGGCTTTAAATTGAAACATTACAGTTACTCCAGTTGTTATACAAAAGGAGTGGTCTGTTTAGCATATTGTAAGAACTGTTGGGCCTATTATGTGGGGAAAACTGAAAGGAATTTAAGAACCCGTATCTATGAACATATTAGAGATATAAATAAAATGAATTACAATAATGCACTTTACAGGCATACTCTGAAATGTAAAGACACGAATATAAAGTTTTGGGTACTAGAAGTGGTGAAACAAAGAGAGAGGGGTGGTGATTGGGATGCGTTTTTAGAATATTGGGAGATTATATGGCAGATTAGACTAGATTCATGCTCTTATACGGGCATGAATGACCATATTTCTTTAAAACCTGCCTTGATATTATTGGCATTGAACCCTAAGTGACTGTATTTATTTTTACATTTATTTTATTTATAATCGCTGCTTTTCCTATGTGCACACATATACATACGCTTTTTAATATGTACTTTTTAAAATATAAATATACCTATTTTTAGAAAGTAAGTTATTTATTTATTTATATTTATACACATATATATATATATATATATATATATATATATATATATATATATTTTAATATTCTAATGTTTATTTGTCATACTATGTCCTTTCAAAATTGAATAAGCAACTTGAACTTTCCTAAGAAATACACTCAAGTATACACCGGATGACAGATGAATGAATATATTTATTTAATTACATTGCCATGACAACATGTAGCTATGAACATTTGTTGTCATGACGATTGATTGCTAGCCTCAATGAGTATTTAATTTGGAGCAAATTGAGTTATTATTGATTCTGAGGAAGTCTCGGGTAACGAGATGAAAGTGCGCTAAATTTGTTGTTTGTTTGCGTCCGTTTTCATTGTTGATGTAATAAAACATTTTTGCCTGAGACTCCTGAGTCCTGACTTTTGGATTACCTTTGGGTGAAACGTGGAGGACAACCTTTATTTTGCTGGTCAGCGGAGTTATCTTTCAAGTGGTTTTAGTGTGAGTTGTGGAGTTTTTTTGGTGTTTACAAGTTTTTTTTCACTGGTCGGTCATGAGGAGTCCCCGATGATGGAGAATGACAATTCCTTGTTAAGTCAACTTATTCGGGTCATCCAGACACATTCACAGAATTCACAGACATTAACTAAACGTGTGGATATAAGTACATCAATTTTGTGTGCTCAGGGTAGTCCAATGAATCTGGATCTACTGGATGTGACATCAGAAGTGAGGGAAGGAGGAACGGATGTATCCAGCCATACCAGCAATGGCGAATGGGGCTGGGACAATGCTGGAGGTAATCGGACTGCTAGAGTTCCACAGTTTTCTGGTGAATTTCCTGGAAGCTTGCAGAAACATTTGGATACTTATAATAACATCAATTTTGCTGAGTGGTTGGACAAATCATTTTCATCGATACCAAGGGAGACCGAAAGAAGGTTGCCTATTAACGTTTGTTTTAAGGACAAATTTAAAGTTTTTAAATACGAACTAACTAGGTACCGGAATTTGGTTTTAGACAATTGGTATTTGACAAAATGCATAGAACAGAAAATTGTACCAAAAGGTCTAAGACTGAATAAGTTTCCCAATAACACCAGTGGGAACAATGACTTTTTTAAAACTATTTTGAATATATTAAATGATTGTGGGCTAGCAATGTTGAAAGCAATGATAGAAAATAATGTAAATATTATGGAAAGTGTTAAGATTGACATTGATAGATTAAATGATGAAATTAGTAATTATTTATTATTCACAGTCACCGAATATAAGAACATATACTGCAGGGTTCTGCAGGATGTTGATTATGATATTTCAAAGAATTACAAGAGAAAACTGAGTAAAATTGAATGGGATATAGTAGATTATAGGGAAGGCAGAGCCTATGTTAATTTTAACAGGAGGAAGTATGATAGGTATACACCATGTTTTAATAACGAAGAACAACAACGAAGTGGGAATTATACATCTAATAATGATTCAGAACATAGGTATCAAAATGATAGTTCTCATTATAATAATAATAATTATAATAGCTTTCGAAAAGCCAGAGAAAATGAGGACCCTTTAGGGGAAGGACAAGGACCAAGGAGGTCGGAAATAATAAGGAACCAAAACCGGCAGCACACTTATGCAGAGGTAACGGGCAATCAAAATGTGAGACAAACAGGCCGTGGGAGGTGCAGGAGATAGATCCCGTTACCATTTGTAATACAAATAATTATATGTGTAGCAAGGGTGATGAAAAGGGGACAGATTGTGATATCACCTCTACTTGTACTTTTGATACATCTAATATGAATCATGTAGAATTTTTAGAGAGAATTTACGTAATTCATTTGAAAATATAGAAAATATAGACAATATAGATAATACAGGTAATAAAAGTGACAACAAATGTATAATTCATACATATAATAATTTTAATATTTATAATTATACTGATGTGGAAATTACACAAGGATTTTTTGTTTTATTTACAAAGGGATTCAGTTTTGTTCCAATAAGGAAGCCTAAAACTGAAGAAATGATATTAGATATAAAACTATTTACTAAAAAATTGAATTTAGGAATTTTATTTCATGATCAGTATTACAATAATGAAATGAAAGTACTGAAAAGCAGAAGTACATACAATCTACCCCTACAGCAAGACATCCAGAATTATGAAACATGTGAACTGAGTATGGTGAGGGACGATTATAAGAAAAAAGATGGACCAACTAATAACAATAATTTGACAATGGAGGAAGGTAAAATTCTTGAACTATTGAAAAGTAATGAGAAATTGAAAATTATGAAACCAGATAAGGGGGGAGGGTTGGTCCTCATGGACACATGGGATTATACCAACAGGATGATGAAAATCTCAGATATGGAAAATAGATATCGTATTATTTCTAGGAATGAAATTATCATATTATATAGGAGAATTGATCTCATCTTAGAGGATAATCTCATGCAGGGACTTATTGATTTGGATTTGTATAATTCTTTGAGGGTACCTAAACCAACTATACCTGAAATCTTTGGGATTCCAAAGATACACAAACAGGTTGAAGACCCCCACTTGAGGCCAATAGTGACATCCCAGGGTTCTAAGACACAAACCTTAGCCATTTATGTGGACACAAAATTAAAACATTTCCATTTGCAGTATCCACATATATTAATAGACTCCTGGGATTTCTTAAATAAATTTAACACTATAAGATTTCAAGATAATTGTTTGTTCCTAACCATAGATGTTAAAGATTTGTTTTTGGTTATTCCCCACATACAAGGTCTAGAATGGTTTGAAAAAATGCTTACTGAATTTAACATGCTAAACGCAGATGAGTATAGGTTTGTCCTAGAGAGTATGGAATTGGTCCTTAAATATAATTTCTTATATTTTCAGGGGGACATTTACCATCAGCTCGATGGAGTTGCAATGGGTTCCGCATGCGCCCCAATTTACGCAAATATTATTATGTTGTATTGGTAACTAACATATGTTTTTGGTTCTAAGTTTCAACAACATATAATAAAATACTTCCGCTTTTTGGATGATATGTTTATTATATGGGAAGGGTCCACTGAAAGTATTGATCCATTTACTGATTATTTAAACGGAAGTACTAAGTTCCTTCAATTTACTTTTGATTACAACAAAGATGAGACACATTATTTAGATGTCAGGATTTATAAGGACTATATTAAGAAGACATACAAATCTAGGATTTATAGAAAGGAATGCTTCTCAAACTCTTATTTACATTTTCAGAGTGACCATCCATTATATTTAAAAAAGAATGTTATAAAGGGACAGATGATTAGAGTTTCGAGAATGACATCTGATAGAATGGAGTTTATTGAAAAGATTGAAGTTGTCTATAATATGTTTAAGGAGAGGGGATATCCAGCAAAGATGATTCAGAATATTAAAAAGGATATTATTATGAGTCGTGATATTAAATTTTGCCCACGTTTGATACATGACAATTATCAGAATATACATACTATCACAAGACATCTAGTGGGTAACCGGACAGAAATCAATGAAGCAATAACAAAAGTTGTTGAAACACCCTGTTTAATCTTGAAATATTATGCTGAAATTGGATGGATGAAAAGATGTATTAGTGGAATTTGGAATATGTATAGTAGGATGACAAACAGGACGATAATTTTCCAACAACCTTTAAGATTTAGTTACAGGAGGAATATGAATCTTAAAAATATTTTTGAGAAGAAGAGAGGTATTATGAATTCAGGGGCACATACTAAAAAAGGTACCCATACAGTTACTGCAGTTGTTATACAAAAGGAGTGGTCTATCTAGCATATTGTAAGAACTGTTGGGCCTATTATGTGGGGAAAACTGAAAGGAATTTAAGAACTCATATCTATGAACATATAAGAGATATAAGTAAAAAGAATGAAAATAATGCACTTTACAGGCATACTCTGAAATGTAAATACACGAATATAAAGCTTTGGGTACTAGAAGTGGTGAAACAAAGAGAGAGAGGGGTAGTGATTGGGAGACATTTTTAGAATATCGGGAGATGATATGGCAGATTAGAATAGATTCATGCTCTTATATGGGCATGACCGACCATATTTCTTTAAAATCTGCCTTGAAATTATTGGCATTGAACCCTAAGTGACTGTATTTATTTTTATATTTATTTTATTTATAATCGCTGCTTTTCCTATGTGTACACATACATATACGCTTTTTAATATGTACTTTTTAAAATATAAATATACCTATTTTTATAAAGTTATTTATTTATTTATTTATTTATATTTATACACATATATATAGTTTAATATTCTAATGTTTATTTGTCATACTATGTCCTCGCAGAAATTGAATAAGCAACTTGAACTTTCCTAAGAAATACACTCAAGTATACACTGGATGACAAATGAATGAATATATTTATTTAATTACATTGCTATGACAACATGTAGCTATGAAGATTTATTGTCATGATGATTGATTGCTAGCCTCAATGAGTATTTAAATTGGAGCAAATTGAGTTATTATTGATTCTGAGGAAGTCTCGGGTAACGAGGCGAAAGCACTCTAAATCTGTTGTTTGTTTGTGTCCATTTTCATTGTTGATGTAATGAAACATTTTTGCCTGAGACTCGTGAGTCCTGACTTTTGGATTACCTTTGTGTGAAACGTGGAGGACAACCTTTATTGTGCTGGTCAGCGGAGTTATCTTTCAAGTGGTTTTGCTGAAAAAAAGTATGACTACTGGGATGACAGTCAATTAAGTGTTTTTTTGTGCCCTTTTATAGTAAAGACTAGATACAGAAATAATTTATGCAAGTTGATATAAATGGTTTTAAATGGGACAAGATCTTAAATTACACAATGGTTTGTACTAAGGGGGGGGGGTCTCTGTGGCTGATTTCGACAAACACCGCTACACTTAGTATTTTCTTCTACCTGGCTTTGATTTTAGTCTGAACTATGCTGCTGTTAGCATAGGATTCTAATGTTTTTTAGAACAGATTTTCAGGTTTTGGGAGCAGTATTGAAAAAAAGTTGTTAGTACAATGTATTTTACAGGTAGGGTAAGGAGTAATGAGTCTACTTCAGACCACTGAAATACCACATCAATGAATCTTAAAACATTAAGGCAAAATGAAAAAAAGGCCGACATCATTGAAAGTTGAAACATCAAACCAGGATCTGCACATGTCTGGTAGTACACAGAACTATGGCATGGAGATTGTGCTGCAGTTATAAGAGCAGTATACAACAAAAAAAATATTGCTTTTCAACATTTGCAATGGAAATTGAGGTACAGTGGGGAGTGTGATCTTGGAGCTGATATATATATATATATATATATATATATATATATATATATATATATATATATATATATATATATATATATATATATATATATAATCTATAGTGGGTGTGGGGGGACGCAGGGGAGCTTGTCCCCTTGCAAAACTTATTAAACAGGTATATTTTTTGTTAGATGATGGTTTTAAATGGAGAATGTGCTCTGACTGCAGTGCAATCATACTTAAAGAGTTAGGTGTAGTTGATTCAATGTTTTTGGTTTTGATAATGTTGGCCTTCGATGTTATCAGCTTTCATTCATTCTGTCTCAATGTTTTAAGATTTAGTGATATGATATGATATTTTGATGGTCTGAAATCAACCCAGAGTAATGGTACATTATTAGGATGAGACTAGAATTATTATCCAAAGAGTGTGTGAATGAATTTTGTATAAGGAGCTTGAGCAGGAGATATCATTGGTGGCATACCAAGTCAAAAGCTTTAATAAGAACACTGAAATATTTTAGTCAGTATGCTGCACGAATATTTGGATATTATTTTGGAATGAAACACTTCTAATGGGATGGGATTTCATACAAAAAAGACAGTTGTTCATTTTGCCTAGAGAAACCCTAGCTAGTCATATGAATTGGATAAGGGATTAATACCAGTAGGCTAAAAACACTAGGGATTTGGGAATAAAAATAGACTCAAAATTAGGAATTAATAAGCATATAAATAATGGACTACAGAAGATTTATTTGGTTAATGAATCACATCTTGACAAGCATTACTTGTAGAGATGCCATAGTGATACTTCTTTTTTATAAGTCAGTTATAACATAATTTATAGTCTATTGTACATGTTTTTGCATTTACAACCCAAGTCATTTAAAGATGTTTGAAAGTGCAATACACCTTTATCAAGTAGATTCTAAGTGTTAGAAATCGTCACTATCAAGAACAACTAAAGGAGATAAGACTCTTTTTATCTGGGTGTAGATTACTGAGATGAGACCTGATGTTGATTTATAAATGTCTTAAAAATTATACTCTTACACTACTATTGGAGATTGAATTTAGGTGTCATTCAATTGGAGCAATAAATAATTCTTTACTTTTGTCATTACCATTGGAAAAAACAAGGTTATGGAACTGATTTCTTTCCACATAACAGACATTATGTGGTAATCAGTCCAAATGTACATTAGACAGGCTGATAAACTGAGTAACTTTAAGATACTTTAGACAGGAGATCTGATAATATGGCCTTTGACCCTGAATCAATAATGGCAAACTGTTTAATAACTTATAATTTGTCTTGGAGACTAAACTCAATACTTTGAAACATTGAAGCATGATTATGGAGTTAATTAGTTGTGCCTTGTCCATCTTAATTAGGATATCATCTATTAAAGTCCAGAGAGTTGTAATTGTACAGTGAACTGACCAGAACCCATTTCGGTTTACAAAAAGGATACGATGTGTTGATGCATTCTGTTACTTGTAAGTAGACTTGCTTTTCAAGTAAGTAGTACAGACAATTGACTAAAGACTGACTGGGAATTTATTTTGTGGATTTTATGTATTGGTTTTATTTTTTTCAGTTTTTTTTTGATACCAGGGAATAAGCTGTGACATGTGTACAGGCTGTAAATGTGTTTGAGGAGGAAATTATATATACAGTGCAGGATGCAATGGATAGTTGAACAAGGAAGTAAATTGTCTGCTACTAGTGGTGTTTCTGACACATATTGTTTAGAACTTTTTCTATTTATTTTTATGCAATTTTTCTAAACAAATGCTTGTAAAAAAATTCTGCAAGGGAACCCTACAATGCTTTATCGTTTTTCCGATTTTGGAGCATAATTATGGTGCTCCATGCACTACAATACTTCTGAATTTCTTTATAACTAGTTCAGTATGTCTTCTTTTCTCACTAATACATTCCTAAACTCTATGTTTATAAAATAGACCTGAGACTTACTAAAGTATAAGGCAGTATAATCTCTCCATACTACGGAATCTGATTGCAGTATGATTGCCATAATTTGTTACATTTTTAAGCCATCTCAAAACATACATCATAAACTACATGGTCAAAATATGGCTCATTACATGGATATCCAATAAAGAATGACTCGCCGACTTCAACAATCGAGACTCACCAACTTGATCACTTTCAAGAGTGACTTTCAGCTTTACTCCATGATAACAAAACACCAACAAACTTCTGAAGCTCTCATTAGAGTCAGTTACCCTGGCTGTTTATTTTGTAGGGTTTCCTGTTCCTGAATGAAGATACTGTTGCATTTACTATTGTACTGGTTTCAGTCTTACAGGAAAAATTGCTCTTTATCCAGCTCTTCTAATTTTTTCTCCTCCTGCTGTACCTGGCAAAGGAATCTTTTTGGGAATATCAAGTCTTCCAATACTTAAAGTGACTAATTTACTTGATTTTATCTCATTCAGCCAGTGTTTCCCAGAGGAATTTGCATTAGTATCCAACATGTCTGCCTAACTGAGTACACCTCTCTAATGACTATTAACATCAGTGTGTACCACATTTACCATCATGCATATCTACCTCTGTCTTCAGGAATGGGATAAAAGAGAATGCTATTACTTCCCTTGTCAACTTTCCCAACAATATGTATAGATTTCACTCTTGCTGTACCTTGAAAATAAGTAACAGATTTAATTCTTTCCAAAGAAAGAACAAAAGAAAGAAAGAATTATATGTGTCTGCCTCTTTCCGTATTATGTACATATATAGTTTCCTTTTTTCTTTGAAGCAGCTGAATTTTACTTTAGAATTATTTTGTAAATAAATTAAGATGCAATCTAACCCAATCAGCTCATCACATTTGACAAAAATGGATAATTATTTAGAGCCCTAAATAAAAAAAAAAAAAAAAAAAAAACTAGAGGAGTAGGAAGGTAACACTAATAAAGCTAATAATTTTGAGCAAAGCGTGGTGAATGCAGTTACCTTAGCTGATACTCAGAAGTCTAGTAATAAATCAGGCAATGTTATGTCAGGTTTTGTAGTCAAGATCCGAATTATATAAGTAAAGCAGATGATATGACTATGGTGCCAAGTACAGACTCTGGGTTAAAGTTTTTCTGCCATGCTGCTGATTGTCATTTGTGCATACATACTATTCTTTTTTTTGCTCAGTGTCGATAAAATTATTGAATATATTTAACTATGCCCTAAAGACAGATAGCCCATCTTTTAGACATGGTGCCAGATATTTTGATAATTCTCACTCTTCCATCTCTTCTGAAAACAGACACATATACAGACAGACAGACAAACAGACAAGCAGACATATGCGCACAGAAACATACCAAACGTCAAATACCATGACTAAAGCTAACACCTCCCAAACTATATCTGTTATCCATATCTACATATCTGACTTTCCCCTCCCCGACCCACATTTCAGGACAAATAAGTTGGAGTCATTGACTTTCCCTTGTTACTGTACTTTTCTGATGTTGAATAGGATCTTCTTCCTAAGCAAACTTTTCAAATCCAACTAAACTGCAATAACTTTTTCTTGTCTGTATGTGTGATTGTGTGCAGGTATGAATATATTTATGAACACAGACTACAACAGCCTTGAGAGAAGCAATACTGCATGCGTAAATATGCATCTGCATGCAGATGCTTTTAAATATACGTAAATGTGTGTGTGTGTGTGTGTGTGTGTGTGTGTGTGTGTGTATGTGTATAGGTGTGTGTGTGTGTGTGTGTGTGTGTGTGTGTGTGTGTGTATATATATATATATATATATATATATATATATATATATATATATATATACGTGTGTGTGTGTGTGTGTGTGTGTGTGCGTGTGTGTAATAAAAATAATAAAGTAATAAAATTCTACCTGTGATGACTGCTGAATGTCTAATAAAATCCAAAGCCTAACAAATGAAATCCATGAAAATTACATCCAGTAAATGCCTAAAAATACATGCATAATCTTCTTTTTCTTTCCGCTTTTTCCCAGTGTGGATCACCTGTTCACTCATGATTGGCAGTGGAGTTTTATGGTGTTGAGTTGCCAGCCCAGTGCCCAACCTTCCACAGAAGGTACACGCATACACTCCTTGGGACAATTTAGAGTGTCCAATCCACCTACAGCATGTCTTTGGGATGCGCGAGGAAACCGGAGCATCCAGAGGAAACCCACTTGACCACAGGGAGGACATGCAGACTCTGCACAGAAGGCACCCCAGCTGAGGATCGAACCAGAGAACCTCCTGCTGTGAGGTGACATGCATAATATAAATGCATAAATAAACCTATATTACTACTACTAGTACTACTACTACTACTAAAACTACTGCTACTGCTACTTGTTCTCCTTCTACTACAACTTACTACTACCACAGCTACTACTACTACTATTCCTCCTACTACTACAACTACTACTACTACTACTAATAATAATAATAACATAATTACTACTACTGGTACTGCTACTACTACTGCAGCTTTTTCTGTTATTACTACTACAACTACTACTACTACTACTAATAATAATAATAATAACATAATTACTACTACTGGTACTGCTACTACTACTGCAGCTTTTTCTGTTATTACTACTACAACTACTACTACTAATAATAATAATAATAACATAATTACTACTACTGGTACTGCTACTACTACTGCAGCTTTTTCTGTTATTACTACTACAATTACTACTACTACTGATACTACTACTACAGCTACTACTACTACAACTAGCACTACTACTGATATTACTACAGCTACTTCTACTGCAAATGCCACTGCTACTACTAGTACTATTACATGTGGCCAAGGTAGTAAAAAATAATGCTATGTTACCCAACTTTTAAATAAGGGCTTGGCAAGGAATTCATAGTACCACTTTATCTGGCCCTTATCAGACCTATCATTGACTATAATGCCCCCTTTGACCTGACCAGTCATATGCAACAGTTGGAATGGCCACACAAGTTGCTTGCCATGAAAATCGAGGGTATAAACACATTGTGCTATACAGATTGCCTTAAAGCTCTGTCTCTATACTTGGTCTCCTACAGGTTACTGAGAGGCGATCTTTGCCTGGCATATTAGGCATTCTAGGATCCAGCTCTGATAGACTTCTGTGCATCTATAAAATGAGCAACATTAGGGCCACTAAAGCCAATGATTTCAGTTTTGCTTGTGACATAAATAAGACATGTCGGTGAGACAGATATGCATCTCTGATGTTCATCATACAACAGAATATCTCCACATCCATGTGGAGCAGAATCGATCCTTACTCTGTTTAACTGTAAACTTAACCAATGGTTCAGAAATCAGAAATTCACCTCAGGTGTGGCCCTCATGTCTCTGACAGACAAAGACAGACAGTATTGCTCAAACTAACATACACCCCCCAACATTACGTCTGGAAACATCCTAACAAACATAACCCCTCCTAATAAATGCCCATGATATGTAGGAACACAACTAGGTTGGGTTTCATGCTCAAGCTTATATAGAACCTGATGGTCATTAACCTAGTATGTACCTATGAATCTACTGCTGCTACTGCTGCTACTACTGATACTACTACTGCTACTTCTACTACTACTGGTAATACTACTAATGCTAATAATACTACTACCACTACTACTACTGCTTCTACTGCTATTACTGCTAATGCTGACACTAGTGCTACTTATACTGCTACTACTGCTGCTGCTAATCCTACTACTGTTACTACTGTTAAGGATAAACAGGGTAGAGTTATTGATAGTCATCTTGATATTTGTGAATTGAAATGGCAACTTATATTAAATGCCTATCACTACCCTGAGCTGAATGAATTTGTATCTTTAAAACCCTTATTAAAGCTTAGACAACTGACAGGTTGACGCTTATTTTAAGAGTATATATTTTTAATAGTCACAAATAATATTTAACACAATATGTTTTTCCATTCATATGTTTTATATTTTTCATATACAAATACATTCATATATATACATTCTTGGATATTAAATGTATATACCTTGGCATATATTCTAACTTAGCAGACTAGGAACTGCTTTTGTTTTAATTGAGTTACATATACATACATTTTTTGTTCTTTTTGTTTTTTACTGTCATATTTATTTCCTATATTATTTATCATTTTCATTTTTTGTCTTTCATTCCTTATTTTTTATATTGTCATATCAATTTTTTATTTAATTCTAGTTTATGTTTTTCATTTCCATGTATTATTTGGTGCATTTTTTAGTATATGTGGGTACTGATGTATTCAATTGGTAAATTGATTAATTGGTTTTAATTTAATCTTGAGAGGGTGTGTGTGTGTGTGTGTATGTGTGTGTGTGTATATATATATATTCCATCACACTCTGATGAAGTCATTTGGACGAAACCTAGGTCAGTTGTGGTAGTATCCTGTGTTTTTGTTGCAATAAAGTACTTTTGGAGAGCTCAGTCTTCTTGGATTTCTTGGTTATCGTTGGTTGGTTCGCAGTTTGTACTGTTACTACTACTGCTTCTTCTACTATTACTAGTACTATAACCATTATTACCACTACTACTACTACTACAACTACTACTTCAAATATTACTATTACAGCTACATACTACTTCTACTACTATTACTGCTACTACTAATACTGTTGCTAATACTACTACTAATACTACTTGTGCTACTACTGCAACTACTGGTACTACTATTACTATCACTTTTACTGCTACTACTACCACTGGTAATACTACTATTACTACTGCTGCTACTGTTGCTACTATTTCTACTACTAATGTTAATACTGCTACTACTGATAATAATATCTTTTTTCTATGTGATATTTTCCCCCAAGGCTGCTGACCATCAAGCCCCTCCACCCAGTTGGATACAGTACTTTTGTGCACTTATCCCTGTAATTTCACTCAAGGACAGGGTAAAAGTTGCCCAGTGTGATCTATCATTCATGCAGCCAAGAGGATGCTTTATGCATTTGCAGGCTTCCTGGCAATATAGGTGTTTCACAGTGGCCTATCATCCACTGTGGAGGATGGGCTTGTGATCCACAAAACCTTGGAGGCCCACAGTGCTTTCCCCATGTGAGCATATGATTCTGGAGTCTATATTATAACATCAAAGTCTTAAAACTTTGAATGTTATAATATCAAACCCATTCAATCAAAAGACCATAAAATCGAACAGTCAGAATAGCAAATTTTTTCCCAGGGAAAAAATCTGCTGTTCCAACACACATACACACAACACAAGCACACCAAAATAAATAATCCACACACATACACTTCACAAAACACTACACTAAACCATACATACACTACTGGTTATCCACTTAGCTTAACCCAACCCTAACCCTAAGGTCCATAACTACCGCACACTCACCTTACCAGCTCCCTAACCCTAAAGTCCCTATTGCACACACACCTTACCAGCTCCCTAACCCTAAAGTCCCTATCGCACACTCACCTTACCCACTCCCTAACCCTAAGGTCCCTATCGCACACTCACTTTCATTCACACACTTAATTTAACCCAGTCCGTAACCTTCACTCCACAGTCGAGGAAATAGCAAAGCTGCAGAAATGGCCCACCGAATACTTTCCCTAGGAAAGTATTCAATATTCTGCAGCTTCGCTATTTTTAGCATTCAGTGCATAGGGTTCGATATTATAACATTCAAAGTTTTAAGACTTCGATGTTATAATATAGACCCAGGTTTCTGCACCCTCATGCAGCAGGCTACCACCATGTATAGGCTTGGTGATCCTAAAGCTTGCTTCTATACCATGCAATTTAAGATCACATCCACAAGACTGTGACAGAATCTGGCTGCCTGTGCACCACCATTGCCAAGGAAGGAAATGCCTGGGATCAACAAAATGAACATGGTCATACGAGTCATAGCCAGGGCTTTATGTTGTTATGACATAGGACAACAGCAGCAAAATCAACTTGCACTAAGCTCTGGAATCATATGTGAATCATAAAGAATAATGCAGTCTCTACTTAGATGTACTTAATCTTAAACAAAGCAATGGACACAATGTGCTATGAGCAACATGTTGAGTATGTTGGAGGCTTAAAAATAAAACATAATGAAAAAAGAAATAGTGAAACACTTTGGTATACTATATAAAAGGCTAATGACCTATGTTTTTCCAGTACCTAAAAGGGTACCATGGCAACAGTATTAAACAGCTGTGCAAGTATAGATCAGTATCCTTAGCTATGTCACTAATCTACAAAGGAAAAATAAGAACTTATGATTTTTGATAGCTAATAAAATTCCTCCGGCACCACACTTAGCATAAATTTTATTAGGACTGCCTGTCTTCTTAGGTAATAAACCAGTGAATCAGTACTTTTGGTAGACTGCACTCTAGGGTCATTTTCGTCAAGCCTAAAATCAAGGCTAGTAGTGCACTGGGACATGCTGGAACACCTGCTCATTCTGTGGAAAGTTATGCACTGATGCGTCTAAGTAAAAATACAAAGTATTTTGTTCTGTATGTGCACTCTTGCACATACACACACACACACACACACACACACACACACACACACACACACACACACACACACACACACAACTGCACGCACGCACACAAGTGCACAGACATGCACACACACATGCACGCATGCATACACACACACACACACACACACACACACACACACACACACACACACACACACACACACACACACACACACACACACACACACACACACACAGTCTGCAGCTGTAACAGTCAGAGTAAGCTACAACAGCCATCTTTGTGAACTCCACCAGCTCATCAGTCTGAGTTTACTTTGGCATGTTTATATCCATCTGTTTATCTATCTATCTATCTATCTATCTATCTATCTATCTATCTATCTGTCTATCTATCTATTTCTCTATCTATCTATCTATCTATCTATCTATCTATCTATCTATCTATCCATCTAATCTATCTTTCCACCGACTATCTGTCTATCCACTGCCTATCTGTCTATCCTCCTATCTATCTATTTATCTATCAGTTTATAAAATGGTAAAAGGATTGAAAGCCTGTTAGCAGCCAAGCTCTTTTGTCTGTGTTTTCAGATCCTCACAAGTAAGCAACCCAAATACCATTGCGGGTCTTTCATTGCTTGTGATTTGACTTATACTGGTGTATGTTCATGGGAGAAAATAAGTCAAGTTACATGCTGTATAAAATTTGTGTCAATATAGTTCACATCTGTGATTCCTGTATACCAGCACTTTATTTATTTATTTATTTTATTTTACATTTGTTGACCGGGCTAGTCCAGCTGGATATATTTCCATTTTCAGTAGAGGCCCGGGGAGATAAGCTCCACACAAATTTTAACAAAAAAGTCACAAAATAAACAAGTAAAAGAACCAATCATCATAAATGAAAAGACAAATAAAAAAAATAGTACCTAATAACCGGTATACACATGAAAAGAATCACATTTCTAAGAATAACAGTATTAGCTATAATAACATGAAGAGCAGGGCACAAAACAGAGAACAAAATCGACTTATAATATTACTATTACTTTTATTTTATTTTTACTTTTATTACTATTTACTATTATCACTTGTGACAGATGAGTGTCTTGTGCTCTAAAATTAGCATCGTGATACTCTCTTTCATAACAGCAATTTTGTGCTATCTCTCAGTACTAACACAGAGAAATGTCTCACAATTTGATCACTAAAATAGTGAGTGTATATAGATAAGAAAATTGCAGAACCCTTTAAAGACAGTTTGGACAGTTATCTAAAAAAAATTAGTCTTTTATTTATGGTACATGAAGCATCACAGATCTTTTTGATCACTGCCTGTCAGCGAATGCATATATGCATATTTGTGGGTGCATCCATTCATGTGTGTGAATATGTACATACAATTGCGTGCATGCGTGTGCGTGTGTGTGTGAGCATGTATTGTATATGTATATGTATATGTATGTGTCTATGTGCGTGTGTGTGGTGTATTTGTGTGTTTGTATATTATATTTTACTGCTATGTTTCCTGATTTGGAAATCCCCCCCCCCCCCCCCAGCACTCTATTCCTTAAATAGGCCAGAAATAGATCTAGACTTGACATTGTTTTATAGACCAGGTAGAAGTCACCTTTGAACATCCTTTAAGAAGAAGGATATAGTGATAGTTCTATAAGCCTTTCTTAATTTTGTTTTTTTCATTTTTGTTTTATAACCTTATCATGTTATTCATTATAAATCACTGCAACTTTTCTAATTCTTTAAGGTGGTTTGACAGTACAGACCTGTCCTTTATTAATTATTAGGTCAATCTTGAAACTAGAAAAATGTATCGCCAAAGCAATATACTGGCTGTACATTTTTAGACTTTGCCACTGCTGTTGAGAGTGAAGCTGAGATGAGTTTATCAGTTGAGAGAGAGAAACCAGCTGGGCCTTATCCTTGAAGTTCCACTGACTCATTATGTGAGTGCAGTGTAGCTGCTACTGGTCTGTCATAAAAATAATTTCCAGTCTGCAAAACAAGGTAAACTAAAGTGAGACTATCAAGATACAGACTTCCAAAGTTTGGAGATATTGATGGAGAGTGGACAAGAGCTACGGAATCATAGGGTGAGGTGGGGCAACCCCCCCTCTACCCCCCACTTTAAATCAAGCCGTGAACTGTGCCTGCAGCTCCTGGCCTAGATTTTTTTTTTTTTAATTAAAAAAATCTGTGCCAGAGAAAAAAGAAAAGGGATATCAGAAACTGAGAAAGTGTGTGTGTGTGTGTGTGTGTGTGTGTGTGTGTGTGTGTGTGTGTGTGTGTGTGTGTGTGTGTGTGTGTGTGTGTGTCCAGTTGTCAGCAAGTGTCCCTGAGTACATGTATGCCAGTGTTTGCAAATACGTGTGTTTGACTGTACGCAAGTGCATGTGTATATGCGGTTGTGTGAGTGCATATGTATAAGTGAATGTGTATGAATAGGTGTATGTTAGTGTGTGGGAGTACATCAATGCGAGTGTACAAATATGTGTATATGACTGTACACGAATACATGTATATGCAAGTGTGCGTGAGTACGTATATGCAAGTGTACGCTAGTGCACATATGCAAGTGTGTGATTGCATGTATATGACTGTGAGCGAGTGCATGTGTATATGTGAGTGTGAGTGAGTGCCTGTATGCAAGTATGTGTGAGTATGTGTGGACATGTCTGAGAGTGTAGAGTTCAGAATCAGACTCCTACATAAGGAAGGCTGCTCCAAAGAACATTATTTTTTTAAATTTTAATGCATAAATACTGTATCTCAGTGTGTGTATATTGAACCTTGTCAGCCACTGTAATCTGAGAGTATGTGCATATAAGTTAATGAGCATGTGCGGGATCAGTGTCATTATGTATAGTCATTCAGAGTGAGTGCAAGCCTGAATGATGATGCATATGTGAGTTTGTTAGAAGTAACAAGTCAGTCAGTAAGCTTATAAAGTTTGAAGTATATGTTCCAGTTACAGTTCCTGAGATGTCTATGTACAATAAATGACTTGAACGCATTCTGTGCCTCAGTGTCTCATTTGAATAAATGAGACATGGTGTCAGAATGGGATCCAAAGTTGAAGCAACTCGCAAACCATGAGGCACGCAATTAGAAGTGGAGTAATATACAGGAGCAAACTCGCAAACATATCAGCAGTTATTCAAAGGTACTTAAGCTCATCGCCTAACATGTGGCATAGCATTAGAAGTGTTCGAAATAATTTCTGAGATATTTGAAATATCCAATATAGCGACATAATGATTAAACTGTTTGAAGTAATCTCCAAAGTGTTTAAAATGTTCAGAAAGGCCAAAATGTCCAAATTCTTTTTGCAATATATGACTTTTTCACAGAAACTAAGAGTTTTCTAAGTGTCTGAAGTGTAAGGCATGCTCAAGGTAGTTGCAATGTTAAAATAAAGCATTTTCAGAAAGTTGTTGTGCATTTGAGCATAATTACAAGTACCGGGTATATAATTATGTTTAAAAGCAATTTGTTGTTATGGCAGACCTGAACCACTGGTGTTTGATAATAATATTACTGACAACTGACGAATGTTTTAACAAGAATAGGATATTTTCATACAGACTGCTTTTTCTGATAAAGACACATGTACAAAAGCATTTATACTTCTCAATTTAGCTGTCTCAGAGGCCATTTAGTGAAAATGTTCATTTGTGTATACACCAAAAGAAATGTGTAGTCATTGTTAGGCCTCAAAGACAGGCTGAGAATGGGACTGATTTCATGTAATAAAGAGGTCCACTATGTAAGTCTGAATAACAAAGATAGCTTTAAACAGAGTATTTTTAGTGAATGTGCTGATATTTTCAAAGACAAGCTTGGTAAACCTCCAGTCACATATTCTATGAAGTTAAGCCATGAAGTAAGTCCAGTTGTTAGACCAGCACAGAAGATTCCAGTAGCAATGTAGATTAAAGTAAAAGCAGAACAAGGCAATATGGTGAATTTAGGTTTCCTTACTCCAGTAGAAGAACCGAGTGAATGGGTGTCCTCCATGGTCATAGCCCATAAGAAAAGCTTATATGATATTCAAATATGTATTGATCCAAGAGACTTAAACAAAGCACTTATGCATCCTCATCTTCCGATGCATACAGTTGAAGAGTTAGCCAGTCTCATGCTAAATTCCACTGTTTTCTCAATCTTAGATGCAAAAAGCTCTTTTTGGCAAGTTTTGCTGGATCTCAAATCTTCATTGTTAACTACATTCAGTACACCATTTAGTACATACAGATCTTTGACAATGCCATTTGGAATCAATTCTGCCAGCCATCTTTCAACGTGCCAAGAATTTTTTCTGGTTATCCATGAGCTATTATAGTAGATGGCATTATTGTTGGAGGGAATGGTAAAGACGAACATGATAGAAACCTCAGGAAGGTTTTAGACTAGGCATGTGAAGTAAATCTTAAACTGAATCCTCAGAAATGTAAATTCAAACTGAAAGAAGTTACTTAGGTGGGACATTTGTTTACCAGTTCTGGCATACAGACAGATCCATCTAAGCAAGCAGCAATTCTTGAAATGCTAGTTCCAGAGAATGTCACATCTTTACAATATTTTCTAGGTATGGTCAACTACTTAGGAAAGTTCATCCTAGACTTGAGTGCGCTTTCTGCACCATTACGTGAACTGACACACAAAAATGTAATCTGGTCCTGGTTGGAACAACATCAAAGAGCATTTGACATCCTGAAGCAGAAAATTACCAGTCCGCCTACATTGAGATATTATGATGCTCGCAAACCTGTAACTCTTTCTTGTGAGGGTTCAAAGTATGGCCTTGATGCATCATGTCTCCAAGAAGGCATACCAGTAGCCTATCTGTCAAGGCCTTTAACCTGAACAGAGATGCATTATGCACAAATAGACAAAGAACCTTTGGCAGCAGTATTCGAATGATTGAAGTTTAATGATTATATTTATGGCAGACCTATCCAAACAGAGACTGATTACCAACCACTAGTGACAACTTTGAAAAAGCCAGTACGTAGTGCCCAAGCTCAGTTCTAATGCATGATGTTAAAATTGCAAAAGTAAAGTTTCAATATTGTTTACAAAAAGGGTAAATACCTGTACCTTGGTGATGCCTTGTCATGCACACCCAGACAAATGACAGACCAGCATGAAAATGAAAAAGCATACTTTGAAGTCATGAAAGTCAGAAAATGTTCATCATTATGCCTTGATGAACTAAGAAATCAACAGCTTCAGACCCAATTCTCTAGAAGATGAAAAATGCTATCAGTCAAGAATGGCTAACATGACAAACCAGTTTACCACTTGGAATTCAACAGTATTTTCCTTACCAAGACGAGCTCATGATGGAAGACTGAATCATCAAGAAAGGTCCAAATATGGTAATTCCTAAAGCAGTACAACAGGAATGTATCAGCATTTTGCGTCAGGTCACCCAGGTACTGAATCAACCAAAAGAAGGGGAGGAAGTATTGTATTTTGGCCTTCTATGTCCAAAGATATAGAGAAGGAAACTCTGGCATAACTCATTACATCTGAATGATGCCTCCAGCTGCATCTGCAGTTACCTCCTACTACTCCTCTAGGCATCAAATATTACTTGTTCGTACTTGCATTAATAATTCCAAAACCATGCTACATCCAGGGTATCATAATATTTTATCTTGAAGTATACATGATGGCAGACACAACTGTATTGATATTTTACCGCTGTCAGTGAGTATTTGTTAGAATTGTAAGGTGATTATTTTTTAAAGGCTCAGGCCACACCCACTAGGACTTAAAGGTACACATTTAAAAGAGTTGTACTGGAGGGACAGCACCAAACCGCATCAACAAAAAGAACCACTTCAGCTACACCAGATTCCAGAATTACCATAGTCGATGGTTGCTACAGATATTTTTGAATGGAATGTTCAGCATTACTTAGTATTAGTAGACTCTTATTCAAATTGGTTTGAAATTGACCTACTTTCTAACTTGATGTCCAGCACAGTCATTATAAAATTGAAGAGCCATGAAGGCCATGAAGGCTCAGTGTCTCTCCAGTAAGTGTTTTACAACTGTAAATGCCTATTTATGTTGAATTGTATTAGACATTTTACAACTGTATATGTTTATGTTGAATTTCAAGCCTGTACTCCAATCTGCTTACTTACACTATCAGACTATTTACCCCACTCATAGGACCAAAAACTGGGACTGGGTTAGCCCGCTCCGCCTCGCTACGCTTGGCTCGCAGCTCCCTCCCTGCCCCCTTATCCCACCCGCCCCCACTGTGTCTACATTTATAGCCACTAGGCCACACCCCTACTTCCTCTCCAACCTACACAACTTCCTCTCCAATTTTCTCCCCCCCACCACTTTACTGTTTAACCACTACTATTCCTCTGAAGCACATTGACCCCACCAATTGATGACATATAACATGTCTATAAATAATTATAAACTCCTTCCTCTTATCTTACCACTCTTAATTCTGCCATACTTTCTTACTAGCTATGAAAATCTCACATTCGTAGGTTTCTCTTATCCAAAATGCCAAACCAAGACCCCCCTACCTCCACTGACTGTGGAACTTGCCCACTACTGCACTACCCCAAAAATTATAAATTCCAACCACTTGCTTCTAAAAAAACACTCCAATCAACACCAAAATCCAAATATGAACTAAAACTATTATTCAAAGTTATTAGACTACTAGCGTATCTAAGAAAAAACATAACTAAAGATGGGGACATCCATCCTAATCCAGGCCCAACCTTAACTCAAAATCCTACCAGCCCACCACTCTCCCACCGACTGGTCAACTCCCTCCTAATATGCCACTTAAACATTAGAAGCCTAAACAATAAGATACATAGCCTGCATGCTGTACTAGCCACATACCTCCCCAACATAATGTGTCTATCTGAAACATGGCTCTGGCCATCAACCAAAGACAATGAGATCCTGCCTCCTGGTTACAATATACTTAGGGCAGATAGAGTAAAGAAAAGAGGAGGTGGAATAGCCATCTTATATAATAGCACACTTAACATCATAACTAACCCTATACAACCACCCCAGGTCTCTAACGCTGAAATACTAGCTCTAAAAATTCTACTAAATAATCATAAGGGCATTAACCTAATTGTCACCTATATTCCCCCTGGGAACAATGTAGAAACACTAGAGGTCATTCTACATTGGATAGCCAACAACTACCCTCAAGAAACCATTGTCCTGGGTGATGTTAATATTGACTGGAACCAATGCACAGCACAGTCCAACCCCATCCCTGTTAACCTACATGGATTCTCTCAGATAATATCATCTACCAAACGTACAGGTAACAATAACAAAAAAGAGAGTATACTAGACTGGATACTCACCAACAGTCATCCCCAGAACTCTCCCTAATGATCTTAGTGATCACCTGCTCACATACATCATGAAAGACAAAATTAATTGTACAAGCTTACCTATTTATAGGTCTATCAGATCCAAGAAAAACTTTGACCCAACTAAATTTCAACTTGAACTCAAATCATGTAACTGGGCAAAACTAAAGTTCCTTCCCCTTGATGAGGCAGTGTCATCATTTAACAATTCATTCCTTACTATACTTGACTCGCATGCCCCTAAACGCTCAATAAGAATTAAAACTCAACTAGCACCCTGGCTAACAACAGACACCAAAACCAAAATAACAACTAGAGACAAAGCGTGGGATAAATGGCGCACTACCAAACTACCCCTAGATCGTATCAAATTCCAACAACTTAGAAATGAGACTAAAAAAGCCATCATACTAGATAAGAAAAATTACTTCTACAATCTGCAACATAAACATCAGAGTAACCCTCAAAAGTATGGGCAGGCATAAATAAACTTCTCCAACCAGGCAAATCCACTACTCCGACCCCAGGAACATTATCTGACAAGAGCCAAGAAGATATAGCCAATTCATTCAATACTTTCTTCACAGAAACCATCCAGTCATTAGCTAACCAACTTTCTCCTCCCCACACTTCTATAAACACTATACCCGACTCACCACTCTATTTTAACTTCCAGCCAGTGTCCACATCCTTTATCAGATCCCTTTTGAAAAAACTGAAGCCAACCACCCTTTCAGCCGATCTTCTGCCGGCTGAATACCTGCAAATTGCTGCGGATGTCGTAGCCTACCCTATCTCAATCCTAATTAACAGAACCATAACCGAAGCCTCAATCCCCTCAATTTGGAAAATATTCTATGTTATTCCACTCCACAAAGGAGGTTCATCCACAGAACTATCCAACTATAGACCTATAGCCATACTATCACCACTTGCCAAAATTATGGAAAAGTGCAAGCACAACCAACTAATGCTCTATCTAACCCAAAATAAACTACTCACAGACTCTCAACATGGATTCAGACCCCATCATAGTACAACCACTGCCCTCCTCTCTTTACTGAAAACATTAATCTTAACCGAATAATAAAAAATATCCTCCGCTCTCTTCCTGGACCTATCGAAAGCCTTCGATATGGTAAACCATCAGTTACTTCTATATACTTTAAAAACCCTGTATCTAGATACTCCAGCCCTTGACTGGTTTCAAGCTTACCTCACTGGGAGACAACAAGCAGTAATGTGGGAAAACAAGCTCTCCTGCCTACTACCAAATACCATAGGAGTTCCTCAAGGTTCCATATTAGGACCTCTCCTCTTTTCAGTCTTCATAAACAACATCCAAACAGTCATCCCTGAAGCCACCTGCATTCAATATGCAGATGGCTCGACTATAATATGTTCCAATGCCTCTCTTGCAAATCTACTAACTACCACCCAACATAGCTTCACCAAAGTCGAAAACTGGCTTGCCAACCATCTCCTGATCTTAAATCCAAACAAAACCAAGTTACTTCTCTTCTACCCAACCAATAGATCTCCGACTGAAAACTTCACTATAAAATCCAATAATGGGACCATCATCTCCCCAGATACCTATACAAAGCTATTAGGAGTAAACATTGACAATAAACTCAGATTTGATATACATATCAACCAAGCCATTAAGTCAGTCAACAAGAAACTTGGGACCCTATATAGAATTAAAGCCTTCCTTACCCTGAATTCCAGGGCAGCCACAGCCCATTCACACCTTCTCTCTACCCTACTATATGCCTCTCCTGTCCTCACTCACCTTAACAAATCTGATCTGGCCAAGCTCTCATCCTGCTATAATCACATTGCCAGGTTCGTTACAGGCCTACTCTACAGAACACACCACTGTACTAACCTGAAAAAGCTTGGATGGATAGAATTCCCACACCTTCTTCACCAGTCCCAACTCATAGAGGCCTTCAAAATCCTTAAACAACCTGAGAATACCCCAGCACTAAAAAACTTAATGACTCCCTACTCCAATCTAAGCTGCCTTCTCTCAGCAAACAGACTCCTTGTCCAAACAACTAAATCTCTCAACCTAGGTGGTGACGGGCTATTTGCCAACACCACTGGTAAAATATGGAACTCTCTCCCAAATAACATCATGCTTGCAACTTCTCTAAGTCAATTCAAAAATAGTCTAAAACTCCACTTCAAGTCACACTGGCTATGTCCTTGCTCAAACCCAGACTAGCTCTGTGCCATTAACTAAAACATAAACAACTAGCTAAGATGATAAGTACTTTGTATACTGTGATAAAGAAATATGTATCCTGTCTAACTCTATGTCATTATACTGCCTACCTTCCTTGCTAATATGTTATTAATGTTACATTTGTAGTAATCTCAGAAATAGTAATGGCAGTCTTGTACTTGTATGTAAATAGCCTATGTTTTTGTTAAGTTCTTTCAGCTCATTTACTATACCTAATTATCAATGTAACTCTGTTGGAGCTTTTCTCCCCGGGCCTCCACTGAAAAAGGACATGTATCCAGCCGGACCATCCCGGTTAACAAATGTAAAATAAAATAAATAATAATAAATAAGAGACATTCTTCTGTCTATGGTAGTCCGTACAAAGTAATGTCTGACAATGGTGCACAATTTACAAGTCAGCAGTTCAAGAAATTTACAAGTCTTGGGACTTTGTTCATATTACCAGTAGTCCTGTGTATCCATAATCCAATGGGTTAGTTGAACGTACAGTTCAGAGTGCAAAGCACTCATTAGAGAAATTTAAGACAGATGGTAGGAATGCTTTCCTTAACTTAGTCAATCTCAGAAACATTCCTCGAGACAACTTGCTTGGTTCACCTGTTCAGAAATTGATGACAGACTAGAACAACTCTTCCAATCAGTAAATAACTGTTAGTACCAAACACAAAGAAGAATAGAGTGGTCAAGACTCAACATTCAAGAAATCATCAGTCACAAAGATTGTACTAAGATAAGACCAGTAACTCCCTTAGACCATTCCTACAAGGAGAAGTTTTGAGAATGCAAACATCTAAAGGATATGACTGAGTGGGAATACTGAAGAACATTTGTCAAGAACTTAGATCTTACATCATACAATGTGTTACCTGTCTCAGAACCAGTGACACAGCAGATTGCCTGTGCCAGCGATTCAAATTCCCAGAATAACTGTACACCTGTTCAAATTCAAAAGGAGAGTGAGCTACCTTCCAACAATTTTGATGCAATCCGCTCCCCTCCCTGCCCCCAAATTCCACCCACCCCCACTAGTGCTAAATTTAAACTAGACTTTGCTACTCCCTTGCCACTCTTCTCCTGCTAAGTACCAATCAGCACTTCACACATCATTGAGCAACCCTGCCCCTTAACCCATTTCCTTCTCTCTCATTCTTCCATACCCTGTTAGCACAGCCAGCCATCAAATTTGGCCTGCCCCTATCAAAATGCAAACAAGCAAAAAAACACTAATTACTCAAATGCCTATACTCTTTCTTTTTTACCATCCACTGCCTAAGAACAAACACTTGACTATGGTATTCACCACCCAAATGGTCAAACAGACACCCATGACTTCACACATAACACCAACCACTTTACCTTCCCACACTGAATATACCACCCTCTATAAAATACCACCCTTGTACAGCCATAAAACATAATCCTAAAGACAAAGACTATATAAAGCTTATAAACAAACTCCTAAAGCTCAGAATATCCTGTCACTATAACCTTATAACACATGGAGGCATTCATCCCAACCCTGGCCCACCCACACCCAATAACCTCCACTCCCCTACCACAACCCCCACAGTCAAGCTACCCATGAATACTCCCACTAGTTCCCTCCTAGCATTTCACCTAAATATTAAAAGTATTAACAATAAGATTCCCAACTTACATGCCCTCCTAGCAACCCACTCCCCAGACATTATGTGTCTTACAGAAACCTGGCTAAAACCTAGTACTACTAACAATGAGATGCTACCTCCAGGATACAATATTCACTGGTTAAACTGTGCTACAAGGAAAGGAGGTGGGATAGCAGTCCTTTACAAAAATACTCTAACCATTAATAGAGACACCATTCAACCTCCCCAATTCAATAATGCGGAACTCCTCATAACCAAGCTACAGATTAACCAAAACAAACACATGAACATCATCTGTGCAAACATTCCACCAGGCAACAACTTAATACCCTAGAAGATCTTGTTTACTGGTTTTTGAAACCATAGTTCTTGGTGATTTTAACACCGACTGGCATCCCTGCTCCTCCGACCACCCCCTCACTGATATAAACTTATCCGTGTTTAAACAGACCATAACCTCTCCCACTAGGATAGAAAAAACAACCAACAAGGAAAATATCCTAGACTGGATCCTAGTTAATAACCAACCCCAACTGTACACAGCTGGTACTCTCCCTGATGACCTCAGCAACCATTGTCTAACCTATATCATAAAACATAAGGCAGGAAACCCTCACCAGCCCAAATATAAAACATTTAGAAACAGGAAAAACGTTGATGCTGCTATATTCCAAAATGAATTAAATGCAGTTGACTGGTCAAAACTAAAAAATCTAACATTAGAGGCCATAGACCCCTTTAAAACTAAATTCCTAAGTATCCTTGCTTCCCATGCTCCAGCACGTACAATAAAAACTAGATCAAATACAGCACCATAGCTCACAAAATACACCAAAGCTAAAATCAAAACTAGAAACAGAGCCTGGGCCAGCTGGAGAACAACCAAAGCCTCACTTGACCATCTTAGATATCGTCAACTCAGGAATGATACAAAAAAATCTATTTTACTGAATAAAAAAAGCTTCTACCAAAATCTCCTACAAAAACACCACAACAACTCTCAAAACTTCTGAGCAGGCTTAAATAAACTACTTTGTCCAGGTCACTCCACCACCCCAACACCGGCTAACTACACCCATAGTTCCCCGGAGACCATACTAGCGTCTTTAATAACTTTTTCACTGAAACAATCTATTCCCTAGCAAATCAACTAACCCCCTCTAACTTAAACCACATGCCTAATCTACCTAATAATCACCCAGAATTTAGCTTCCAACCAATATCCACTAGTTTTATCAAAACACTTCTAAAAAAACTAAAACCAACCACCCTCACTGCTGACCTCCTCCCTGCAGAGAACCTACAAATAGCTGCAGATGCCATTGCATATCCCATATCTATCATCATCAACAGAACTTTATCAGAAAATGTTATCCCCTCCCTCTGGAAAATAGCTCACGTCATCCCACTCCATAAAGTTGGTAGCTCCTCAGACATATCCAACTATAGACCCATTGCCATTCTTTCCCTACTAGACAAAATAATGGAGAAATGTGTACACAAGCAACTAATGCAATACCTTTCACAGAATAACTTACTATCCGACTCCCAGCATGGTTTCAGGGCATACCACAGCACCAACTCAGCCCTCCTTTCCTTTACTACTGCCATAAACCAAAACAGGAATGACAATAGGCTAACCTCTGCCCTCTTTCTTTACTTATCAAAAGCCTTTGACATGGTCAACCATGAACTTCCCATTCTTTCACTAAAATCTATTTTCCTCAACAAGCCTGCTATCCAGTGGTTCCAGTCCTACCTGACTGGTAGACAGCAGGCGGTACTATGGCAGGGCAAACTCTCCAGCCAGTTGCCTCTCACACTTGGTGCCCCCCAAGGGTCCATACCAGGTCCACTGCACTTCTCTATTTTTAGCAACAACCTCCACACTGCTATCCCTAAAGCCACCTGCATTCAGTACGCAGATGATTCCACTCTCATCTGCTCAGCCACCTCCCCATCCGACTTGCAAATCTTAACCCAAAATACATTTAACACTATAGAGAACTGGCTCACCAACCAACTCCTACTTCTGAACTCCAATAAAACTAAACTTCTACTCCTCTCTCCCACTAGTAGATCCACCACACTTTCATTCTCTGTCACATCTAACAATGGTACCAGTATTTCCCCAGATAATCACACCAAACTGCTAGGGGTTATCATAGACAATAATCTCAAATTTGACCTACAGGTCAACAAAACCATACAGACCATCAATAAGAAGTTTGGATCACTGTATAGAAACAAGACATTTTTAACCCCACTGGCTATGACTGCAATCGCCCGATCACACCTACTCTCTATCTTTTATATGCCTCGCCTGTATTCTCAGACCTCAACAAATCCGAACTAGGTAAGCTGTCCCATAGCTGCAATTATATTGCCAGATTTGCCACTGGCTCCACCTATAGAACCCACCACTGCCAGAACCTTAAACAACTAGAGTGGCTAGAACTGCCCATCTTAATTCAATTCAATCAATTCATAATAGCACACAAAATTTTGTACCACCCTGAGGATACTCCCTCACTTAAAAATATTATTAATCCATATAGCAACCTAAGATCCCTACGGTCACCCGATAAACTACTGGTCCAAACCCACAAAGTTAATAACTCTGCTGGTGAATCCCTGTTTGTCAACTTCATTGGCAAAACCTGGAATTCGTTGCCAAACTATATAACCTGACAATCCTCCAAAAGTATCTTAAAAAAACCTCAAACAGTATCTCAAAGTGAATTGGCTATGCCCATGTACCAAACCTGATTAAGTTATAAACTAAAAACATATTCTGCAATTATCATAACTTGTAACTACATCACCAAGCTCTGATTCCAATCTGATGTCTCTTACTTTTAATTGTCTGTCCATGAGAATTGTGAGTCCCTACTAGGGAACACTACTAACCCATTGTATTTAATCACTTTGTTTTTATAATTGTTTGCTAACTTCTGTGTAATCTATGTAAGTTTGTCTATGTGGAGTTTTTCTCCCCAGGCCTCTGCTGAAAATGGACATGTATCCAGTCGGACTATCCTGGCAAACAAATGTAAAATAAATAAATAAATAATAAATATTCTAGTTTTGAAAGAATCCCCAGAGACTGCCTCTGTTGCTAAACCCAGTAAGAATATCTATGTTGCCAGGTCGGTTAGAATCTCTAGACCAAATCCTAATACACAGTGACTTGGACTTACTCAGTTTTATTTGATGAAATGTTGAAATAATGTATAGCTCTTAAAATATCTTTGTTCTCCTATTTTTCATGAACAAAATTAAAGAGGGAGGACTTAGATAATTGTGTATATTGAACCTAGTCAGGTACTGTATTCAGAGAGCACATGCATATGTTACTGAGCACATGCGAGATCAGTGCCATTTTTTATAGTCATTCAGAGTGAGGGCAAGCTTGAATGGAGATGCATATGCGAGTGTGTTGGAAGTACAAGTCAGTCAGAAAGCTTATGAAGTTCGAAGTATGTGTTCCTGTTACATCGTCTGATGTGTTTCTGTACAGTAAATGACTTGAACATATTCCGTGCCTCAGTGTCTCATTTGAGTGCATGAGACATGTGACACATACATCTCAAGTGTACACATTTTGGTAATCTCCAAGTGTAGTACCACGCAGGTAGTTCTGCGCAGCTTTGGACATGGCCTGATTGGCAGGGGGAAAAATGAGTTTGAGTGAGAGGCATGCTAATTAAACAGTTATACTGCGTATAGTACACAAAGTCCAAACGAATATAACATTCCCAAAACACAAGTAATAACTGGCAGTAAGTAAATCACTACACAAAGTCCAAAAGAACACAAGTAATAACTAGCATTCATCGCTAAAATAATAATGCAGATTTCCACATTCTGCATACTGTGCAATGACAAACAGGCAGCATATGAAACCGGCATTACTAACGCTCCCAAAACAACAGTTATACTGCGTATAGTACACAAAGTCCAAAAGAATATAACATTCCCAAAACACAACATAACTGGCAGTAAGTAAATCACTACACAAAGTCCAAAAGAACACAAGTAATAACTAGCATTCATCGCAAAATAATAACGCAGATTTCCACATTCTGCATACTGTGCAATGACAAACAGGCAGCATATGAAACTGGCATTACTAACGCTCCCAAAACAACAGTTATACTGCGTATAGTACACAAAGTCCAAAAGAATATAACATTCCCAAAACACAACATAACTGGCAGTAAGTAAATCACTACACAAAGTCCAAAAGAACACAAGTAATAACTAGCATTCATCGCTAAAATAATAATGCAGATTTCCACATTCTGCATACTGTGCAATGACAAACAGGCAGCATATGAAACCGGCATTACTAACGCTCCCAAAACAACAGTTATACTGCGTATAGTACACAAAGTCCAAAAGAATATAAAGTTCCCAAAACACAAGTAATAACTGGCAGTAAGTAAATCACTACACAAAGTCCAAAAGAACACAAGTAATAACTAGCATTCATCGCTAAAATAATAATGCAGATTTCCACATTCTGCATACTGTGCAATGACAAACAGGCAGCATATGAATCCAGCATTACTAACGCTCCCAAAACAACAGTTATACTGCGTATAGTACACAAAGTCCAAAAGAATATGAAGTTTCCAAAACACAAGTAACAACTGGCATTAATCACTAAAATAATAATGCAGATTTCCACATTCTACATATTGTGCAATCACAAAGTCCAAAACCTACTAGGCATCAGCATATGAAGCCAGTAGTAAGCGCAAAAATAATAACACGGTAATTTGAGTACTCAGACTGAATCTTTTCGAGTATTAAAGTCTGTGAAAATGTATGTTGTAGTTGTGTAAATAAACGTGTTTTTCTGACTTGATTCAACTAAACAACTACATAGTTGTACACTTTGAATATTCATACTGTTGCTGCCTTGCCACAGCAGCGGAGATGTGAATACTCATGCGGGTGCGGGGTCCGTGCAGCTGGAGGCGTGTTTGGGGCGGGATTTGCTACTGCGCATCCTGCGAGGTACTACACTTGGAGATTATCCACATTTTTGCAGAATGTCATGATTTTTTCCTCATATTTTCTGGTATGTTCTGCTTATAAAATGTGTGGTTTACTGGCAAATCACTGATGACTGAAATCTCTAAATAATGACATGCATTTGAGTTTCAGATTTCATTTCCTTCGAAAAATGCATGCTAACACAAATTCTGTTATTCAAGCAACTTTTTAAGTTTATAAGAGCAATATTTAAAATCTATCTATACTTCTGGCCCTTTGTCTCAACATTATTTTAAGCCTTAACTAGATTCCTTGCACTAAGAGGTTGAGAGGTATTCACAGCTATTCAGGTAAAAAAAATTCATTTTATTGCAATTTTCCTTTTTTTCAGTTAAAAGAAAATCTGGCATTGTAAATTTCAGCAAATAGCTTCAACAAATCCATTTATTTATTTTATTTGTCTTTGTTTACTGGGAAAGTCTGACTGGGTAACACCTATTATCAGTGGAGGCCCAGAAAAAAGAGTTACATTTACTTACATTGAATTGTATCAAATTCTAGTTAAACAAAGAGTACTTACATTTCTATTTACATTTATACACAAACAGTAGTTATTATTTATACATTCAAAGATTTTACAGAGGTGGAAGTTCCTAAAGAGAAAGGCCACGTGCAACTTAGTAGATTGTGCAGGCAGCAGTTATATATAAAAATTGTTTTGTCGTTTCAGTGAGAGGTTGAGAATATGTATTTAGAGAGTGTCATATAGTAAAAACAACATCTTAACCTTGTGATGAGCGTGTGCAGGACCAGGACTGGTTAAGATGTTTAAGCAGTGGTTTCAAACTATTGAGTTTGTCAGAGAGCTTTATGTCTGAAAAGATACTATCCAGAGTTTAGCAACATACTGGGAGAAGAGCGTGTCTCCTGCAGCATTATTTCATTTATCTGTGAGTAGTAAGAATTTGTTACTAGAACACAGGTCCCTTGCTAGACAGTAGAGCAGTAATAAGTTTTGTAGTGCAGGGGAATTTTTCTGGATGATGAATGAGTTTGTGTGCCATAGTTAGTTGTGAGCATGTTAGGTAGTTGTACAGTTCTTCTTCTTTTCCCGGTTAGGGGTCACCACAGTGGATCACTTGTCTGCTCATGATTGGCAGTAGAGTTTTATGGTGTTGAGTTGCCAGCCCAGCACCCAATCTTCCACGGAAGGCGCACACATGCATGCACTCATGCCTAGGGCCAATTTAGAGTGTCCAATCCACCTACAGCATGTCTTTGGGATGTGAAAGGAAACCAGAGCAACCGGGGGGGAACCCACGCAACCACAGGGAGGACATGCAGAGTCTGCACACAAGACACCCCAGCCAAGGATTGGACCAGAGAACCTCTTGCTGTGAGCTGACAATGCTAACCGCTGCACCACCATGGCCACCTTAGGTAGTTGTACAGTTCAATCCAGTTTAATTGCTTTATGCTATGACAATGGTGGGCCCTATGAGGGAGATTGATGGTACATTTAGCTATTTTATTGTAATAGGAGGCATTTATGTGCAAATTCATTCTATCAGAAAACCAGCTCTTTTTTTTTATTGTGAAGCAGCAACTTCAAATGATTATAATATGTCAGTGCATGGGAGGTGTGGTAGCTTTGACCACAAAGAAACAATATTTTGGAGTGTCTAGTGCTGCTCATGCAACACACTTTTATCAGAGTATTTGTCAATAAATATTTTGTTATATTTCAAAGATCATTACTTATAATTCTTAGTAGAAGTAACTCACTTTTTTAATATAAATGTATCTTGGCCTATGTTTTAAGTGATAATTCAATAAAAGTGTCTGCCACCACAGCAGGTTGGTGATTTGCCTGAGATGCAGGTGAGAAGGTGAGAGGCTCTGCTGTGGCCAAGTTTGCTCCTCCGACAATTATCTTTTGTCCCTAGATCCCTCTGTGTGGCAAATGCAGCCACTATGCACTGGGAGTTAATGATGTCCTCTGCAGCTATTGAGCTTCCCTCAGTGGGCAAGACAGAACCACTTTTGTTGGTGTTGCAAGAAGGGGCAGGGAATGTGTCCCTGCTTAACCAGAATGTTATGCCCATCCCTGAGGAAGCTATTGCTGCCATTAAAAGATATGTAACATGCAAAGCTATGTCAAACCTAGAGCTGTTGGACATGATCCACTTAAAGAAATCCCAATCCTTCTGAGCTACATGCTCTAGGGACCTAAACCTTGTCATCACAATAAACAGAACATGCTGGAGGGATAGATTCCAGTCCCAGAATCTTCCCATACTCTGGAACAAACTACCTATCTATATCAAACAAAGCTCCTCATTAGCACTCTTCAAAAAAAAATCTTGATGATTGGATGGGAAATAGGAAATTCACCCTGGGGATCACGTCTGTGGCTCTGTTCAACAGGGGCACAGGAAAATAATTTTCTTGAGTGGCGACATCCAGGGTACCTTTTTGGCTAGGCTTGTATAGGCCCTAGGGATGATAGCCTAGTACCTACCTATGAGCATATGAACCTATGAACCTATGTTTGTCTTACTTTTCCTGTCAAAAAAAAAACAGAAACCTAAATGTATAGCTATTCCTGCTCCAGTTTCACTGGACAGGAGCAGTTTATTAAGTCTTGCTGATGGTCTTGTACAGGTTATTGACCTTTTTTTGAGGTGGTTTCTGGTAAAAGAAAAAGTGATTTCTCTTTTGCTGAAGAGATTCAAAAAATTTAATCCAGAGAGGAATGCGGTACAACAGATTCAGTTTTTTTCCATTAGAATTTTGATTCAGACTCTGTGGAGAACTGAAATCTCCCTCTCAATAATTCTCTTTCTCCCAGACTATTTTCAGAATGTGCAAGTGTATTCAGTGGGAAAACACAGAGCTTTCTCAGTCCCCCATAAAATACTATCAGCTGTTACAGAAGGAATTTTCAGAGCCTTTACCCATTTCCCCAGTTCTTTCAGCTCTGGAGGAAGTGTGTGTGTCAGTGCTTGCAATATTCCTGATACTCAGACTACTGTCCCTATAAAGGCAAGTAGAATGTATAAAGATCCACAGTCTTTTAAGTTTTTATACACTCTTCCCAAACATGTCCCAACAGCTATATCTTTAGTTAATCCACTTGCTGCCAAACATTTTGACTCTAATCCTCCCCCCTTTTGTCCAGGATGGTAAAACAGTTTTTAAGTTTGGGGAAAAATGTTCACTTCTTCAACTTTAATTTTTATAATTTTGAGTTGTCAGGCTCATATGTTAAAATTTATTGTAACTAACTGTGAAAATATGAGGAATGTTTTGTCTGCAGTTCTTCCCTGTGAGGAAAAATCCACTGTGTATAGTTTGGTTTATTTTATTTTTCAGGTTGCTAGTCATTTAAAGTGCATTTATGACTGTAGATACTACATACATTGAGGTTGCCACTGGTGCTGTGTTGAGGAGGTTTGCTGGCTTCTTTCTCATAGCCTCCTAGAGGATGTAAAAATGAGACTTTAAATTCACTTTTGGATAGAGATTTTGGTCCCATTGCTGCAAAAGTTATCAAAAATGTGAAAAGAAGGTTCAGCTGATATACAGGGAATCTCTCAGATTTTTTTTCCTCTGTCTCTAAATTTTCCAAAGGTTATATTGCTCCCTTGCCCAACTACAACAAGAAAAAAAATAAAACAAACAGTCTCAGCAATATGCTGGTAAGCATTCATTAAAAAAATCAATGGTGGAGAGGTTACATAAAAGAAAGCAGGACCCCCCCCCCCCTCAGAACAATAAACAGTCAAGAAACTCAGAATGATTATGTTAAAGGAGCCTTTGTTCCACTTAAAACTGTGGCAGTCTCTTATTCCTTCCAGAAAATCAGATTCTCCTTTTATCTCTTTTTGGCAAAAGAGTGTTTCAGACAAATGGGTTCTGAGACTGATCCAGTGGGAAGAGATCCCTCCTTTGCAGGGATTTATTTCACATCCCCAGACCAAACCCCTTTGTTCCCTCCTATCCTGCAGCATGTGGTTTATCAGGGGAGAACTGATATAGTTCCTTTTTCCCAGTGGGGAAGAGGTTTACCTTCAAGAATGTTTCTGATGCCAAAAAAAAGAAAATGCCTGGAGATCAGTTATGGAGATTTTTCTCAAACCAGTTTATGATAGCGCCCAAGTTCAAGATCCTTTCACAACACAATCTCTTACCTCTTCTTTCCCATTTGAGATTTTTTGGTAACCTTAGATTTAAATAGCTGCTTACCATCACATTCTTATCCATTAAGGTTTCAGATATTTCTTAAAGTTTTATTTGTCTGGATCACATTATTCATTCTCTGTCTTACACTTTGGACTATCCACTGCCCCAAGAGTGTTCACAAAGTGTCTATCTCCAGTTATCGGACATTGCAGGCTACATGGTATCCACATTTTTCCATATTTGGATGCCTTACTTATTTATGCAGACTCTTTTACAAAGTGTCAGGAATCTCTCTCTCTCTTTTGTGAGATATCTCATATACAGGCCAGGATTTCAAGAGAATCTTCCACAGGAAAAAATATAGCTACATCTAGATCTATTCCAGAATTTTCCCCAGATACCTCTGGTATTACACATACAGCCACTATGGAGTGTGGGTTAGCAATGTCTTCTGAGACTGTTGGGGTCCCCTTAATCAGAAAAAAAGAGAAATTCCACAGGATTCTGAATCTCATGGCATCTAAGATTCTCATGATACCTCTGGCAAGACTCCACATGAGAATGATACAGTGGTATCTGAAGTCTGTTTGGTCCCAGTACCACCTATTGTTTTTTTTTCAGATTCAAGGTCTGGGATGTGTGAGAAGAGAAATCTTTTTTTTTTTTTTTTGATCCTTGCTCAACAAATTTTTATTTATTTTTTTAAAGAAAAAAGAACAGTAAATTTAGATTACAATTCAATAATAATTAAAGGAACAATACCATTATTTACAATATTTACAAGTGACCCAAAGAAGAAAATAAAACAATAATAATTAAATAATTAATAAAAAATCCAAAAGAAGAAGAAAAAAAAAAGAAAACAATATCTATATATCTTTGAACTCATATGATCGAAATTATATCCATTTGTGTTACTTCTATGAGTGTAAGTATTTTGTTCCAGAGGTTATCTGACCATTTTCTGGGGAAAATCCTTTCTTCCTTGACTTTTATCTCTTTTTGCGCAGTCTCCTTTAGAAGAAATATAAAGTCTTCAAAACATGGAGGAGTTGTAGATTTCCATTTCCTTGTGATACATTTTCTGGCTACCACCAGAATAGTCCATAAAAGATATTGATCTCTTCTGTTCATAACTACTAATTCATCTACATTCAAAAAAATTAAAGATTTTGTTAAGACAGATGTATCATTGTAAATAGCTTGAAGAAAATTGCCAATTTTCTCCCAAAACGTTTTAATGCAATCATAAAATATATGAAACCAATCTACTTCACAGCTTAAAGAGCATCTCCAACAAATAACATGTTGTGTTGAGTTGAATTTAGCTATTTTATTTGGAGTATAAAAGGCTCTATGTAATAATTTCCAGGTGAAGATTCTCCATGTTTGAGTATTAGAAGTTAGTTTAATGGAGTATAGTAGGTTTATTTTTACAATCATTTGATAGATTTGTTGATAAACCTCTAGATATAAAATTCCAAGAGTTTTGATCTATTTTAGCCTTGTAAACTATTAAAATCTTGTAAAATTTAGATGTTGTATTTGGCCAGCTATGGTTATCATAAATCAATTATTGAATATAGTTGATGAATTTTGGCTTAGACTTGGAGGAATCACTGATAATTTTGCATAAATCTTTGTTTAATGTAAAATTTTTTGGAAACTTATCCTGTCTGCACTCGTTAAATTAAATTCATTTGTAACTTGTTGATTACTTAATGCTTTAAGGTTATTTATGCATTGGATCCAGCGCATGAAATTGTTGGATTCCCAATTAATGAGTGTATTATCATGAATTTTCTTTTTAAATTTCTTTGATGCATTAAATGGTAATAACAGTTCAAACCATACGTTTATGTCAGGATTTGAGTTTATAAAGGATCTGAATAGATTATAAATATTATTTAAATATGATAAATTAGTGGGTTTTGTTGTATTGTTTTGAAGATTAATACATAATATATGCCAAAATATATTCTTGTGGTTATAGAGGGAAGTATTTTTTGATATTTTGTTTTCATTTAAAAAAATAATCATATGCAGAGATTTCCAAGCAGAAGAGAAATTTGGATTTACCCAGTTTAATACTAGTTTAAAAATGGAGGCTTTGATATACGTGTCTATGTCTGGAAAATTAATTCCCCCTAATTCCCATGGTCTAATATGATGAGAAAAAGCAATTCTATTTTTTTTGGATACCAAAGAAAACCTAATAAGCTTTTGTGAATTTCTTTCAGAATTTTTTTATTCGAAATGATGGGTATTGCTAGTGCAATATAATTTATTTGTGGTAGTAGAATCATTTTTATTAGCTGCAATCTGTCCTCAAATTTTAGATTTAATTTATTCCAGTTTTCCATACGTGTTCGTGTTGAGCTAAAAATTTTATTATAGTTTAGAGTCAGAGTAGAATCTATTTTATCAGATATAATAATTCCTAAATATTCTAAAAGAGACTTTTTCTCCAAGTATATGAAATCTACTCAAGTGAAAGTCCCCCTTTCTGTTTAGTAGAATATGCTTTGATTTAGATTTATTAAAACGAAGGCCAGAAATTAGAAAAAAAAATCCACTTGTATTTCTAATTCTTGAAGAGATTCATCATTTGGTGATAAAGTTAGTAGTATATCATCGGCAAATAACATAATCTTGGAGTTACATTTCTTGTGAATATTTAATCCTTCAATTTTTGAGTCTCTACGTATTGTAATTGCAAATAGTTCTATTGATAAGGCAAATAGAATGGGAGGCATAGGACAAACTTGTTTAGTGCCTTTAGTAATTTTGAAAGCTTCTGATGTACATGGACCTAATTTTACAAAGGCCAAATTATCTATATATATATATTCTTTATCAAATTAATAAAATTTAAAGGAAACTCAAAAAGTTCTAAAATTCTAAATAAGTAGTCCCAATTCACTGAATCAAATGCTTTTTCTATATCTAGTGTAATTATGAGAGCCTCTATATTATCTCTATTTAATATTTCAATAATGGTTAGGATTCTTTGTATATTATCATAAGTATGTCTGCCATAGATGAAACCTGTTTGGTCGTCATTTATGATTTGAGTCAAGGATTTTTTAATTCTATTGACTAATATAGACATAAACATTTTGTAATCATTATTGAGTAGGGAAATCGGCATATAAGAGTTGCAATGGGAGGAATCCTTGTTCTCTTTTTTTATTGGAGTAATTAATGAATATCTCCAGGATGGTGGAATTATGTTTTGAGCTTGAATTTCATTTAGAGTCTTATGAAGTAAAGAAATTGCTGAATTTGGGAATATCTTGTATAATTCCATTATTATTCCATCTATTCCTGGAGATTTATTGTTTTTACTCTCTTTAATTTTGTCATTTATCTCCTTGAGGGAAATGTGTTTTTCAATATCAATTTTTACTTTTTCAGGTAATTTTTTTATTATAGGATTGCTAATTTTTGAATCTATCAAAATAGTTTTGTTTTTATTGTTTCCAAAATGATTAGTATAATGAAATTTGAAAGCTTCTAGGATATCATTTATGTCTGACACTTTTTTATTACCTTTTCCTTCATGTACAATATTTGTAATATTGTTTTCTATATTTCGCTTTTTTATTCTCATTGCTAAGTTATGTAAGTGTTTTGGAGATGTTGAGAGTGAATTACATTTTAATTTTTCCAATGACAAATTTGTCTTATGAGTTAGAATTTCCTTATATTTTTTATTTAAATCTTCAATTTCTTTTTTTTTTACCTGAGAATTCTTTACATCAGAAGTGTTTGCATTAATTTCTGTTATTTGTTTTTGAATGCTGTGCAATTCTGATTCCCATTCTTTTGATTTGTTTTTGAACCAAGATATAATCCTACCATATAAGAAGGCCTTTAGAGTATCCCATATTATTATATTATTTATATCATCAGTGGAATTTATTTCCAAAAAATATTGAATTTCTGATTCTAGCCATGGTTTAAATTGTTTTAATTTAGTAATGTAAGCTGGTATTCTTGAAGCAAAATTTAGTCTTTTAAAATCTATTTGTAATTTAAGGATTAGGGCATTATGGTCAGAAAGTGGGCATGGAATGACAGAAAATTTTATTATCTTCCTATTTAAGTCTGGAGATATAAAAATGTTTTCTATTCTTGTTTTAGTATTAAATCGATAATCACTATGTGAGTATAATAATGAGTTAGATTCTTTGAAATTAAATGTATCAATTAATTTTAAGTTTTCTGTCCATTTCTTAAGGTATTTTCCTGTGGAAGTGAGACGTAGATTCCTTTTGTTAGTTGTCTCAGAGTTATCTAAAATACAGTTAAAGTCACCTCCCATTATTAGAATACCTTTATTTACCCTATTAATTAGTTCTATTTGCTTTTTAACTGTAGATAGTCCTATTCCAGGAATCCAATATACATTTACCAGTGTCCAAATTCTATTCTGAAATTTTATTATTACATTTGAAAGTAATCCTTCTTTATCTTCATAGTTGTAAATAATCTGAGGGTTAGTTACACTTTTCTTCCATAAAATTAAGACTCCTCTAGTTTTTTTTTTATATGAGGAATGAGAGAGAATTAAGTAGTTATTAGGTATCCAAGTAAAGTTATCATCAGTTTTAAAGTGAGATTCTTGTAGAAATATAACTTGTGCTCTTTGTAATTTTAGATATCGTAATCAATTTGATCTTTTTATAGAATCATTTAAACCATTGATATTTAAAGACAACAATGTTACGTCTGTCATTTCTATAGGTAATTATATTATGATTTTGAAAGAATACGCTGGTAAAGATCTAATATTTTTGAAGACATGTGAGAGCATACATATTAATTTTCCCTTCTTTTCTCTAAGAAGAAACTTGAATTGAACAAAACTATTTCTTTGATAGTTTAACAAATGTTTCAATTTGGGCCACTGAAAAAAATAAAAAATGAAAAATATTGTAACAACATATTTTAATTAAATGAATAATAACTTTACTACATTATTCCACAAACATGAAGTGATCAGCACTTCTAATCTGATTGATTTGATAAGATCAAACAGATTTTCCCTCAATGTCTTCAATCACATGTAAAAAAGATGTTCAAAGTTGAGCTCCATTTATTGGATCCTGAAGATATCTTAAAATATTTATATTTGATGAAAGAGTATATCATGCAATAGTACTATATTCCTTGAAAAATCCACTCATTAGAGTAATTAATCTTTTACTTGAAGTTGTATTAATACTAGAGTTAGTATTACTTTTTAATGAATGTTCTATTTAGATGCCTTTTCCAACTGTTGTAAATACTTCTGCTTTATATTATTTTTATATTTATTTATTTATATTTTTTTTTTTTGAACTACACGCCCTCCATAAATGTGATTATGTTTTATGAAGTATGTCAGGTAACCTTCCCCTTCCAGAGATAAAATGTATAATAATATATGCATTTGTATTTTGTTTGCATTTATTCTATATGTACTTCATGTTTAGAACAGGTTATTAATGCAGCAGATAGTATTACTGTCTTATAGTGTTTAGTCCTCTATTTTAGTTCTTTCTTGGTTCCTATTCTAAGTAAATTCTGTACATCTTCTCTGTGTACATATGCATAAATACACACCTACACCTACAAGAAGACATAGTCACATATATACACACATATATATATTAAATAATCTCATTGGGTTACCTATAAGTATGTGTTATATAATAGTGATTTTGTGTGAGCATTCTTGAAAGGATTGGTACCTTGTTATTTCCGGGAGATGTCTACTCACTAATCTTATTAGGGGATCGATTGGGTCATCGAAAGGTGAGAGAATATTGTGAATGAATATTCTTTAACTCTTATCATTAAATCATACAGCAATTAGTGGAGAATACCTATGTCATTTAGTTTTATTATTTATGAAAATTTTTTTGGGAATGTAATGGGAATACATAACATTTCAGACTCGTGATTGTTAATTACATCATAACAGTTCTAAAGTTTGTCCAAAACTTGTTGATTACACCGTATACAGTTGATGGTTTGAAATAATATGTGCATGTCACAGAGAATCTATGAATACATGGGTCTCACCTCATTCATCGAACCCATGTCCCACCCAATGCCAAAACAGTCAAGAACACATCGCTGAGGGTAATAGCACCTCAAATCCCAAGCACGTTAAATAACTAAACACTAATAGACCTACTATGTTAAAGCTACTGACATTCTCTAGTATTTTGTATAAAAACTATTGCAATTATATATACCAACTCTAAGACTGCATTACAGTGAAACAAGGATAGATTTTCTGATCCTTACTGAAGTGCAGTCTCCAATTAAATCTATAAGAGCTGAGTAATGGTTGACTATATCCTGATTATTTGTATACCTACCATGAGATCTGCTATCATTTAGATCAAGTATGGTATGCGAGGACCTATGTTATTTCTATATACTTGCGCTTTAACTTCTCGCACTATACGTAACACAGTAACTGTTTCATTTACATGAAAGCCAAATCTCGTACTTTCAACAAGTCAATCCCAATCATTTAACACTCAGCAAAACACAAGCTCAACAAAAGAAGAGAGACCCAAACACATACATAGTGTACAGTTTATATAAACATTTCCCAATAATATTATAACAGCAGCTCATGAATGTATCATGCTATTTCTCAAAGATGTATAGTATGCACATAAATTATATTTGACCCTTCAATATTTCCTTTCTTATTTTTATTATTTTTTTTTCTAGGTTCTGAAGTGTAAAGAAAGGTATACTATTGACATTACTGTACCATTAGGAATCACTATGAATATTTATGGTATACTGGTGTACCTAGAAACAGTTATAGTGGTGAATAAATACAGCGGATTGTGCTTTAATCAAAAATAATACTTTTTGTACACAGAAATTAGTGCAGCACTTATGACTGCAGAGAATGCACATAGCATATGATGTTACGTAAATTTACATATTTCTCAATTGCAGGATGTTCTAATATTAGCTTTATTTTATATTGTTGCTCTTTTACTGGTCCGATTTTAGAGCCAATGTAAGTGAAAGTTCACCAAAACACCATTATCAGTTCCACATTACTACAGGTTGATGCTTGTCAAATATACAGATCACAATACTAATGTTATTTACTAAATACATGCAGAATAGGTTTCAAACATAAGTAGATTTAGTCTTTACTTGGATTAGCACTAACTGTCATAACTAATAGAGCTCTCATCAATTAGCTTGCTCTAGCTTATTGGATTATAAAAGAAAATAAATTGTCCACGTGAGAAACAAATAACAGATATGTGGCATTTTCCAACAAGAAGACAGTAAATAAATGTTTTTTTTTTTTAAATATGTGTAGCATATTTTTTGTTATGTATAATACATTTACCTGATCATATTTTACTAAAATCTACTCAATTTTTAGTCTATTTTATTGGATACTCTACTTCCGCAGTGCAGGTTAAACCATAAAGGGGCTGAAACTCAGATCACAGTTCGCTTTTTCTTTTTATGTTCTAACTGACAAGAAAGACTCTGCGGGAGTGCGCAAAGCACATCACTCGCAAACTAATGAAGTGTTCTACGAGCATCAGCATACTAGCATGTTTCTTATCTTACAATGGAATGCTGAACTATATTAGTGAAAATATGTACGAAAAAATCTGACTAGAGAGCTCGAGGGTATATTTTAAAGCAGTTTTGGTCACCAACGGATATTTAGAATTTTGAACTGCTAGTAGGCGATTTTTGCCTTTTTTCCTTCCCCTTCTCCTCCTTTCTACCCTTTACAACGCTTTCACATATTTAACAAGCAACAAAAGTTCAGGAAATGCTCTTTTAAGATACTCCATAAAGATTTGGATTTAACTTATTAAAATTTTACTACAGTAACTATTAATCATTATGTTAATAACTGTACAATAATAGTGGCCTTTCATTTAAATGCTAATGCTCTTGTGAGTGAGAATTTAACTAAAGGAAGCAAAAAAATAACTGCACAATTCAAGCACTAAAAATCCCATCCAAACCATTACTATATTATTATGTTAACATACGGATTGTGATACTTTCTAAAAGAAAGAAAAAGAAAATAAAGAAAAAAAGGAGAAAACTAATTATGTGTCTGAAGTGTAATGAAATTAAGGCTATGTATTAGAATCATACCTTGGTTAACATCAGTTTTTTGTTTTTTTTTTCCTCACATCAGTCCAAGTGTTTTTTCCCGAGGTTCTCTTTAAGGAGGTTGAATTTGACCAATCCATTTCTTCTGGTAGTAAGATTATATTGTTGTTTTTAATGAAGGAAGTGGCTTCTTCGATGGTGTTGAAAGATCTCATGTCATTATTATGTTGAATTTTAATTTTGGCAGGGTATGCAAGCTGTGCCTTTATTTTTTTTGTTTTAAGAATTTCACTAAGGGCCACATTTTCTTTCTTTGCTCAAAGACTCTTGGTGAATAGTCATTATCAAATCTTAATTGGGATTGCTTGTAAATAACTGGACTTTTCCTCCATGCAGATCTCAATATCAGTTCTTTGTCCATAAATGACAGAAATTTAACCACTATAGATATTGGAAATGATTTAGATGAGGTAGAAAGTGGTTTTCCGATGGCTCTGTGTGCTCTTTCGATTCCATAAGACAAACCTTCTTTCAGCCCTAAGATTTCAGGTAACCAGGAATTCAAGAATGAAATGCTGTCCTCCCCTTCGGTCTTCTCTGGGACTCCAAAAATTCTTATGTTTGTCCTTCTTTCCCTATTTTCCATATCATCTATTTTTTTTATTAGCCAAGTATTCTGTTGTAATAGAAATTCACTATGAAGTTCTTCTTCTTTTAGTCTTCCATCGATATCATTTAGAGATGTTTCAGTGTCTGATATTTTTAGTTGGTGCTGCTGCAGAATTTCCTTAAAGACTTCAGTTTGCTTTTGGCAACTTTCTTTAAGGGTTTTCTAGGTTTTCAGTAAATCTGTCCATCTTCAGAGATAAATCTTGAAGAGTAGCTGATATCAGTTGGATTTCTCTCTTCAGAGTAGAGTCTGAGTGAGAATTCTTGGAGTTGCTCATTACTAGGCAGCTTAGTTAGTCTTCAGGTTTATTTGACAGGAAAATTTTGGATTTTCTTCTTCAAAATTGGTGATTCTATGGTTAATAGTTTCACATATAAGATTTATCAAAAATCATTTAAAAATAATAAGATTTTCCTGTTATTTCTAGTATGAATATGAGGAGCTCAAAAATTTGCTGCTTTCAGTTAGGCATTAGGCTCCGCCTCCCAGAAGAGAAATCTTTTGATGGAGACATCAAATACCAGAATCCAGGTATCTCCCTTTCCCCTCCCGCATTAAACCAGTCAGTAACCAGAGTTACCTTGCACTTTGTTATGGGGATACAAGTGAAAGTTATCTGGGACAACAAACACAGACACAAGCACATAATGTAAAGGAGAAGTTTGCTCTTATGAAGGCACTCGACGCTCTAAATCACCTTCGGTCCCCATGACTACTTCAAGCTGTTACAGACATTGCCACAGTGATGTGGCACATAAAAAAGTGAGGGAGAACCCTGTCTTACTTCCTTTGGAGACTAGACATGTTATCATGGGATATAACTTTATAGCAGACTCTCACTCTACTTCCTACATTCTGTCAGAGCAAATTTGTTTGGCAGACAAGCTGGGCAGGACAAAGCTAGACTTCATGGAAGATAGTTGAGAATATCCCTGCATGCTTTTCTACCCTTTCTGATATTCAAGGCAATTCTGAAGATTCTGAAGGAATGCCCCAAGATCTTTGGAGTGACTCTCTTCTGGCTCAGGCAACAGTGTATATCTCTACTTTTGGAATTGGGCAGGAGCAATTACCACAAGTTTCCTCACAGATTGGATGTAGACACACAGAGAATAGGCATGAAAGAAGTAATTGGGAAGATATTTTTCTGATTGTAATGAGTTGGCAGACTTTAAAAATTCCCTGATTCTATTCAAAATTCTGGGTGAGCAAATTGCTGTAATTAAGGAAATAATTTGTTAATCTCTGATAGAGAATCAGAATTGCCTAAACATAATAAAGCCTTGCTGAGTTTAATTCTGGTGACTGCCAAAAAAATGTGTTTACTAGAAAATGGAAATCAAATCTTCCTTCAGTCTGTCCACTGACTCTGTAGTGGACCCATGGTTGCAAATGACCAGTTTGGGTTAACGGTATCTAAACCTTCAAGTTGACAGACCTACCCTGCCTGGACCTACCTGAATTACAGTCTTCTCAGCTGAGTATTCTCACCTATATTAATTGGTTAAAGTTAAAAGTAGCTACAGCCTCAAGCCCACAGACCTTCCCTGCCTGGACTTTCCTGAATTACAGTATTCTCAGATGAGCCTTCTCACCTATATTAATTAGTTAAAGCATGTCCTATTTAAGTCTCCCTATTTGGGTATAAATTTAAAGTCATCACTGCTCTCCCACAGCCATCTGCAGCTTGCACATCACTGTTCCACTGCCTATTGTTACCCTTTTTTATACCCACTCTGTCCCCCCACCTTTGCCTTCTTCCAGCAAGACACATTCCACAGCTCCTGTCCTGCTGCTCTCCTCTCATACATTACATCTCTGCTTCTCTCTTCTAGTCCAGGCTTTTTTTCTTATTCTTTCCTACTTACCCATCACCAGTTGCCTTACTCTGCTTCTTTTTTTTTTTTCAAAACAGGTTTATTGTTTTAACATATAAGAGAAAACCTTACTCTGCTTCTGATATCTCCATTTTCTGAGAAATACAGAGTAAATCTCTCCAGCCTTTTCTCTTTTGTCCTCCTGACTCTCATTTCTCAAATTGTTGTCATTCTTGCTGCATTTAGATTTTTTTTGTGATGATTCTACAGTCTCTCTTGGTGTAGCCATGCTCCGTTCACCCTCGCAGTGTGTTGGCTCACTCTGCTCCCCTACCCGACCCCCTTACCCAACCAATCCCACTTCAATTACTTTTATCCACTCCAAACCCTCCGCTTCCTTTCTGCACAAACACTGATACACCACTTCCTGTCTGTTGCCATCCCCAATCTCACACTGTCAATCTTAATGTCACTCCCTCTTTACCTATCTTCCTCTACCTAATGCCACAACTATAGCCTACATATCCCACAGTGCAATGCATATCCATTTCTATTCCATTTCTAATACTTCTGTCACTCTCTACCTCTTATCACACTAGTGATAAGTGTGCATAAAAGTTTATGTTTGCTGGGTTCTCCACTGAAAATGGGTTTGTTTGTAAACTCAGTTGGACTAACCCGGTCATCGAATGTTAAATAAATAAATAAATACATAAATTATCTCTCCCACCATTTCATACATTTTGCCAATTCATCCACCCCATCAACTTCCAGCACATCTCACTCCTTTATAATCTCCATGTCCCTCTTCAATTTCTCTAATATCTGATTCATACACATACTATATTTCAGCTGCATGCTCTCTTCTGCAAACTAAAATCAAAATACAACTATCTCCACTCTCCACTAACTCAACTTAACCTCTACACTTGTAACATACTCCTCTCAGGGGACAACCAACCTAACCCCGGATCTCTTGCCCCTTCCTCTAACCACACACCCCTCAACACTTCCACTACTTCCCCATCTCCTCTTAACCCACTTCCTCCCCATCCCCAAACATCTCTCAGCACCTCCTAAATACCTAACTATGCTTTCTCTAAATATTCAAAGCCTTGTTAACAAAATCTCTGAGCTTCATACCTGGATAGCCCATACCTCCCCTCACATTCTAACCTTACGTGAAACCTGGCTAAACTTCCACATCACAAATACTGAAATACTACCACCTGGGTATAACATTTACTGCGCTGACAGATCCCATAAATAAAGGGGTGGAGTAGCTATCCTCTACTCTGGCAATCTCAAAAATAACCATCTCTATTCCCGACTTCCACCCAGCTGAACTAACTATCCTTAATTGCCATCTTAACTCTCACAAGAAATTCTCCTTTGCCTCCATATACATCCCAGGACTGGAATATATCCTCTCCTGGTTTTCCCATAATATATAATATGAAACCCTCACCCTTGGAGTTGTCAACATTGATTGAAATAAACAAACAACTGACTCTCCATAAATGTGTATTAACCTACATCGACTCCACCAACTAATAATGGGTCTATATTATATTGTCGATAGCTGAAAATGTTGACTCTGAATTGTTTGACACCAAAATGTCGAACTACAAAATTAGCGAACAGCCAAATCACCAATTTCTTTTCAACGGAAAGAAATCGGTTGGCCCTTCTCTGACACCTGCCCTTTCCCTGAGTGTAGTGCGGTACTTAAATATATTTGCGTATGTGTGCAAAACACACTCTTACAGAGACTGCTGCAAACTCTCTAACTTTAATGCCAAACTATTTAAGTACATATTATCTAGCATCAGTAGGTCCTTCCTCAGGCAACTCCCTCTCAATGAAGCAGTGCTAAACTTTAACAACATTTTCCTAGAAACTGTCAACTCCATTGCCCCCTCAAGAATAATTAGAATTAAAGCTAATTACACCCCCTAGCTATCCAATGAAACCAGGTCTCTTTTGCACAGAAGAGACAGTGCTTGGAAAGCCTGGACCAAATCCAAGGCATCACCCTTGTTCCAAATCTACAGGAAAGTCAGGAACCTTGTCAAAAAACAAATCAACATTGATAAAAAATCCTACTACAACTCTCTCCATCTAATCTATAAATTCAATCCTCATAAATTCTGGACTACCATTAACAGAATTCTCCAGCCTGATCACCCCTCTGCTCCCTCCACTTTCCAAAATAACACTCCACTTGAAACCGCTACCCTTCTCAACAATAACTTCATTGATACTGTCCAAAAACTCACACACACTAACCACAACACTAACACCCCTTCTAACCCTTCCAACCCTATCAACAAAAACCTCTTCACCTTTCAACCTGTTTCTACTGCTTACATAAAATCACTTATGCCTAAGCTCAGACCTTGCTCTCCCTCCTCTGACAACCTCCCACCTCTAGTCCTCAAACTAACTGCTGAATCCATAGCCATCCCCATATCCCTACTAATCAATAGATCCTTTCAAGAAGCCACAGTCCTTGACATTTGGAAATCCTTCTTGACCATCTCTCTGCATAAAGGGGGGAATTCTACTAACCCAACTAACTACAGACCCATGGCCATTCTGTCCCCTCTATCTAAAAAACTCAGCTATTAAACTTTCTCATTCAGGAAAACCTTCTCACACCCACTCAACATGGTTTTCAGCCATACCACAGCACAGCTACAGCCCTTTTATCTTTTACACATAAAATAGCAGAGCCTAAAGATAACAACCAACTCGTATCCTGTCTTTTCCTTGACCTCTCCAAAGCCTTTGACACTGTCTCTCACTCTATTCTTCTATTTAAACTCGCTAACCTCAATCTCTCTCCTACTTTGCTTCAATGGTTCACTAGTTACCTAGACAATAGGCAACAATCTGTCAGATGGCTCTCTTCTTGATCCCCCTCTCTTCCCATCACATCTGGTGTACCCCAAGGTTCCATCTTGGGTCCCCTTCTGTTTAACATTTTCACAAATGATCTTCATACATCTTGGAAATAATCCTCCCTAATAAAATTTGTCAAATTCCACTCGCATCTCCTTTTCCAATAACATCTCAGATCTCCACACACAAACTCAAGATGCCTTCCTATCCACTGAAAAATGGCTGTCTGATAATCAACAGTTCTTAAACCCCAAAAATGTTAATCTCCTGCTTTTTGTCCCTCGTTTTCTCTCTCAACATAAATCAACCTTTGTCATCACATCCTCCAGTAACATCACCATTCAATATGAACCCCACACTAAGCTCCTAGGTACCATCATTGATGATGAGCTCAAAAAAAAAAAAAACACCACAAACTAGGTCTTCTATACTGAAATAAAAAATGTCTTACTCCCTATGCTACACTCTCCTTGGCTCAGGCTCTACTCCTCCCATCCTCCTCTATTCTGCCTTAATACATACTAACATACAGGCTACAGCAATGTCCAAATTCCAACAAACCTACCACAAGGTAGGTAATTTTCCATTACTCTCCTCACAACTCTCACCACTGCCTTGCACTCAACTCTCACCAATGGCTTGAATTCCCTCAACAACTCCTGCTATCACAATTATAAATCACACACGCTATAGTATACAAACCATCGACCTGCCCAGCCCTCTCCTCCCTGGTATCCTCTTACACCTCTACATGTACTCTCTGCACCTCCAACCAATAATTCCTGGATATCTATCAGCCCAGCAAAACTGTTGGTAAATTAGTATATAAATTCTCCATAGCCCAAGCATGGAGTGAATACTCCATTTACATATGATCTATTCCCCACCCTAAACAATTCAAAAAGGAACTAAGACTTCACCTTCTTAACTATAACACTTGTCTCTGTCAGGCCTCTTCCTAATCAGACTTGTCTCTGTCAGGCCTCTTCCTAATCCACTATACTACTATATGTTTTTTTCACACTGACTTCCATCTACAAAACCTCCTAACCTTCTCCCCCTTCAAACTTAGCTCTACTCTGACATTAAACCCATAGGCTCAATTGCTCCACAACATATACATATGTACATACTGTTTGCTCATCTATAAAGTCATCTCTGCTCTGAGAAATCTTTTCATTCTCTTGGAAAATCCAATTCATTACACTGTCAATGTGGGGAAAAAGTTATTATTTGTTATCATGTTATTGTACTATATGTCTGTATTTCTGGAACTTATGAATTATAATTCTCTATATGTGCTTGTAACATTTGTACTGTATTTTTTGTCTGTATTGGAGCTTTTATCCTTGGGTCTCCACTGAAAAATGGGTTTCTATCCCAAATGGACTAACCTGGTTAACAAATGTTAAATAAATAAATAAACCCCCAGATTCTGCAAGCCTTGCACAGTATGCAGGATCAGTGCAGGAGCTCTAGCAGGCAATATATCTGCCGTGTGATCCAGGAATAGCATGTAGGGGCATACGCAAGCGCTCCTGCACAAGTCCTGCATGGACTCAGCCTCTGTATGCAAACTACCCCATTTGCAGGAGAAATCCATGAAAATTAGGTGAATTTGCAATCCAGAAAGCTAGAAACTGGCTGTGCAGGACTAGTGTAATCTGCAGAAATGTACACGGTTATTAACCGAGTACATTTCTGCAAATTCCAAAACGGAGCCATGACAGCTCCAAATAAAGGGTGCATATCATTCAGGAAGCATGCCAATGGCCAAGTATAAGGCCATTGGCATTGAAAACAGTGTAAAAAATGAAAAAAAATCAACTTTAATTTTTTTAGCCGATCTTGGCTGTTTAAGCATAGGGCAGCAGCATGCAAAAAGGATCAGGGGTAAAATAAGAAAATAAACCTAAAAAAAGCATTCTAACTAAAATCACTATTTTGTCATTATAGTCAATAGCAGGCAGAAGACAACATAGCCACTGAGTAGTGGTTGCTAAGGGGGGAGGCTCAGTGTGAGACATGTAACTAAGCATTAGCAGGCAATCCTATGCAAATGAAGGAAATGATGGTGAATCCCAGATTTCCCCAGCATGCTAGTCAGCTCCCAACAGTCTAAGAGCAGGAGTAGCTTGATTCAAGCCTAGGAGTTAACTGACATCATAGGGGGGTGTCAGGCATACTGTAAGTAGATTGGAGCCCTGTGGCTTGGGTTTGTTCTTAGTTTAGCAGAGCTAAGCAAGGGGGTTGTTTGAGGCTGTCTAGCACTCTTTACATTGGCTAAGTGGGTGTGCATGCCGCACACCAGGTTTTAAAGGAAAAAAAAAGTTAAACCAGGAAATAGTAGCTCTGTGCACATTTGAGCACTCTGCATGGTGCATCCATGGGATTAAACAGGAAGGCAATGGGATGGGAAAACAGCACTAGCAAGGTAATCTAGGAGAGCTAGCATAACTGGCAGGTGAAATGTATCAGAATCAGCCAATTACAGAGGCAGCAGATGAGCCCAGCCCAGAACACTACTATAAACTATGCAAAAACCTTCCCCTATGGTTTTTCCGACACTCTACACCACTGGTGTATACAAGCGGGGAACTTTTAACAAACAAAACAACAAAATGATAGGGGCTGCAATAGCTATCATACAACAACTTGTGGAAGAGGCTGAGGGTGGTGAGGATGTGAATGTTGTTGACCAACCCATAGTGATGAGACGGAGAAGAGTGTACAGACCAAGGGTAACCTACCAGGGGCTACATGAGCTGGATATAGTGGAGTGCCATAGGGTGGGCAGGGACCTCCTACACCAAATTGTTGAGCTGTGCCGGCCATGCCTGACACACAGAACTAACAGAGAGGAATCCATCCCAGTGGATACCAAGATATGTGTAGGCCTAAAAATACTAGCTACAGGTATTTTCCAAAGACCAACTGGGGATATAATGGGGATCTCACAGGCATCAACATCCAGGGTACTCCACCAGTTCTGGATGCCATGTCAGAACATGCCAGTGAACATGTATATGTCCCCAACACCCGTGAGGCATTGGCCAGCAATATGCAACTATTCCACCAAATAGCAGAATACCCTGAGGTAGAGGGTGGTATAGACTGCACGCACATATCCATCAAAGCACCACCAGGTGAGCAGGGTAGGATCTACATCAACCGCAAGGGCTTCCCCTCCATAAACTGCCAGGTCATGTGCGATGCCCAGGGCATAATAATGAATGTGTGTGCTGGCTGCTTGGGAAGCTATCATGATTCCCACATCTGGCATCTGACACAGCTGTACCAGAGATTTGCCATTGGGGACATCCCTGGAGGTCACCTAGTGGGTGATACTGGATAAGCACTGGAGCCGTGGCTGATGACACCCATCAGAAATGCACACATATCCGAACATGAACTTCATAATGAGGCACACGCACAGACTGGAATTTTTGTAAAATAGTATGTCAGCTTTTGACTTATAACATATGACTAACGTCAAATTTCATTGACATTGAACTATTTTCTGTATTCTGTATTTAGCTAGTGTTTCACCTTTAAGGTTTTAATTAACAATTAGTTACTTAGTAATTGACTAATTAAGGTTTTATAAGCAGTAGGTTGGATTGTTAATGTATTCTGAAGAAGTCTGCTTACGAAGCAGACGAAAAGCGCTTCAAGAAGAAATAAATTTGGTGGTTTAACCTTTAGCCTGGTAGTCTTTGAGTGGTCAATGACCAGGTCCTAAATTACCTCCATTAATTTCTGGACTCTCACAGTTCTTTCGGTGGTCTGTTTTACAAGTTTTTTGTGGAATTTTTTGCTTTCTCCAGTATGTCGTCTGATCCTGTCACTGAATCAGCCAGTGAGTTTCCAAATGGTATTCCAGAGCTCCTTAGATCGAGCTCGCCAGGTAACCAAGAACCACTTCCTGCATCACCTAATATCCAACCTTCAAAACCTTATGATTCTTTAAGTTCCAATTCAAAATCTTTGGACTTGTTACTCAACAAAATCGATTCTATTTTACATAGAATAGACCTGTTGGAAAAGGCGCAAGGCGCCAAACCTAATTTGTACTTAAGAACTGATCCTGCAACTAATTGTATTTTGCAGCATGGGACATTTGAGTTACCAGCTAGTAACACAACCATTAACAACGGTGTTTTTGTTGGTGTCCGTGCGCACGCTCCATTGAGGAACGCTACAGCCTTATCAGAAACGGATGACGGACTCAACCCGGTGCACCAGGAGCACACCACTCCTGTCAACAGTGTTCCGACTATACGTTCTGTATCTGTGGGGAGTTTCGAAGACGAAGCAGGAAGGCAGAGGAGAATTCCGGCTCCTGAATCGAACGTTCATTTACAACTAGCAGGTTCGGGTGTCAACTTAAATGAAGGGCAGAGGAGAATTCCGGTGCTCGGATGTAATGTCAGTCAGCAAAACAACGCTTTGGATTCATCCTTTAATCGGCAGCGTTCTTCCCAACTTGCGAACGACTCACTACCCCATCTACCAGGTTTTGACGCCAATACTAAAAGCTCTTCGTACTGTGACTCAAGGGCTTTAAACACGAACTTTAGCCGACCGCTTGCAGACAATACGGTTATTAATAACCAGCAGGAAGGATCCAGCCTTAACTCTGTGGTTCACGAGAACAGTCAACACGAACATTTTGGTTCAAACCTTGCAGTTGCAGGGACCACCAACCTATTGACATCGGTGAGTAACAATTTCTTAAACTGTCCAGACCTAGCTAACTGGGTTTGTGTCAATCCATCTTTCAAGTCTGATTTTACAACAGCACATATTCAATGTACTGTTCCTGAACATGACATTTCCAACAAGCTGAAAACTTTGGACAATATAATGCTTAAAATAAAAAAACTTCAACTCGAAATTGCTTACTTTAACGAATGTTTAGTTCGGAAAATAGTGCCAAAGGGCTTAAGGCACTTTCAATATCCAACAGGGTTGGTTACTAATTCAGTTTTTCACCAAGAATTGATTTCCTTGTATGACAAGCATGGGTTTGAGCTACTTAATACTATGATTAAGTTTTATACATTACAGGTCGATGAGCTTAATTTGGAAGCCAATGCTTTGGACAAGGTTATTAAGGCTGATGTGGCCTTTGACCGGTACAGGTTTGACTACACTAGACTGTTTAGTAGCATTGACAGTTATCTTGTCAAACTAAAAGCAGTGAAAGTTAAAAAATTGGAAAGGGACTCTAAAGCATATAGGGAAGGGTCTGCCTATCCTAATCCCCCGTCGGGGCAAGTTCGAAGGGTAAATACTGGGTTCTATACCACTAGCTACAATGTCCTTCCTAATGTAGGTGAAACTGTGATTGTAAATGACAATTTTGATAACATTATACAGGAAGACCCTACTCCAATTAATGAATGTACTCCTTTAGTTGAGTTACGTAGGAGTGAAAGGTTACAGAACAGGAACAACACTAATTGTAACAACAATAATGTTAATGCACAGGGGAATTTTTTAGGAGCAAGACCCAAAGCCCAACGTCAATGGTCCAATCATACGAATCAGAGGAGGACCAACCGTTAGTAGGCGAGATATCTAATATTTTATCTCCCATCACACAAGAGGAAGTGTCTAGTGAGGAACTGGTCTTGTCTCCTGTACTACCTAATAACATGAGCAAGGACAAGGTCCATCAAGGTCCAGTCATTAGTACCAATACCTTGGGTGATTTCAAGGTTTACAATTTTTCCAGCACTCTTATTACCCCTGAAATGGCAGACCTTATGGCCAAGGGCCATACATACGTTCCACAGCATAAATTTGATTTGGTGAAAGCAATAATTGACGTTAAAACCTTCACTAGGAAGCTCAACTTTAGACTTATGATGGGTGGGGGGGCTTACACTGACGTACCTAATCCATTACATGTACCTAGTACGTACAATCCCCCTCTTCACCCCTTGTTGTCTTCCTTTGAGCAGGTCTGTGAGGTTGATATAAGATGTACTAAATCAAAAAAAGAATCACAGGGTACCTACACGAAACTAAGTGGAAGGTACACCACCAACAATTCGGACATTGATTGCATACAGGTCTTGCGTTCCAACAATTTACGCATCTGTAAACCCGATAAGGGAGGGGGGGGTGGTAATTTTCGACAACAACGATTATTTTGATCGTATGTCAGTATTATTAGACACCCCTTCGTATGCACTGAGTTCTTTAAACGAAATCAATGGTGCCTACAAAATTATTAAGGACCAGATTGAGGAAATGTTCTTAGAATCAAGGATTAACCTAGACCTATACCATTACATGACAACTTCACATCCCAGGACCCCCTATTTTTTTGGCATACCCAAAATCCACAAAAACTTAATCAATCCACCTATGCGTCCACTGATTGACAGCCGAGGTTCACCATCTTATGCATGTGCTAAAGTGGTGGATCACGTGCTTAGTAAATACATCGTCATGGAGATGCAGATCTGTAAGGATTCATGGACCTTCTTGTCCAGAATGAATGAGATTAAATATGAAGATTGCTACAATTTCCTTACAGTGGACGTCAAAGATCTATATACCTGCATTCCGCAGGATATAGCAATTGACTGGGTAGGTGATAGACTGAGAGCTAGGGAGGCCAGTACTTACAACATCTCTTTAGTATGTGAATTGTTGGATTTAACATTACCAAGGAACTTTTTTATGTTTGGGGACAATTATTATTTACAGAAAGTGGGGGTTGGTATGGGCTCGCCCTATGGGGCAAGTGTAGCGAATCTGGTAATGGCACAGTGGGAACACCAATCAGTTTTCAATCACCCCTTGTTCAGCAAACATTCAGCTTTCTATACACGTTACCTTGACGACATTTTCATTCTTTTCAATGGAGATGAGGCACAAGCAGACAAATTCGTCAACCAGCTTAATGTTACAACAGAATTCTTGGAATTTACTTCCACTTTCAATGATAAGCAGATAGCTTATTTGGACATCTTACTAGAAAAGGACAGCACTGCCTTATGTTACACATCTAAGGTACATAGGAAGCCCACGTACTCTAACACTATGCTGCACTTTACCAGCTGTCATCCTTTTACACAGAAATGTGCAGTTGTTAAGGGACAGCTTGTAAGGGCAGCAAGAATTATTAGTAGAGACGACATGTTTGAAATTGAATGTACAACTCTTAAAGGGATGTTTTTGAGTCGGGGTTATCCCTCTAAACTCATTAATGACCTAATTAAAGAAGTCACAATTAAAAGGAGGTCCAATGTCTATGTACCACTTTTATCAACTAAGGATAGAATTGCCCCCACCTTGTCGACATCTGACGTCAACAATGCCAGTTTAGGTATTGTGGATAGGAGTTTGGAGATGGATTCACCTAGATTCATTACCACCTTTGCTATAGATAGTGACATTTTGTGGGACATAGTCAGGAAGAACTGGCAACTGTTTAGAGCGGACCCAGTGGTGTCCAGCAAATTAGGACTATGTCCTAAAGTAACTTACAGGAAAGATAAGAATCTCAAGTCTTGGTTTGAGATGAAACCTCCCAGTACAAGATCTCCGGGTATGTTCAAATGTCATGCCTGTAACTTTTGCAATCACATTATTGAATCCAGTAGATTTACTGTCATCAACACAGAGTACAAACTGAAACATAGGAACAACTGCAATTCAAAGATGTTAGTCTATTTAGCATCATGCCAAAATTGTCCAGCTTATTATGTGGGGAAGACTGAACGTAAATTTAGGGAGCGTATTTATAAACACCAGTACGCTATCAAGAAACATAAACTAACCAACGCCCTTGCCAAACACGTTGTTGACTTCCCCACCCACAAATTCAAATTTATTGCTATAGATCAGTTAGCTGTGGACAATAGAGGTGGCCCAGCGTCACTGAAGTTGTTGGCACTTGAACTACATTGGCAGATTAGGTTGGAGGCTTACCATTCCCCAGGTCTTAATGAAGCATGTTCCATTTCTTGCTTGTTGAGTATCATAAGTCTTAAAAGGTAGATGTAGGTATGTGTATTTTTGTAATTTTGTTTTTTAACTAGGAGGATACGTGATACGTAAGAACATTTTACATGTATCCAAGCCTTTACATTTGTATCTATGTATTTAAACTTGTTCAAAATGTATTTGGAATAACGCATTGTTTCACGTGGTACCCTGAAAATTCATTATGATTTGGGTCCATTCTTTCTTCTTTTTTGTTTTAACAGTCAGTTGAATGATGTTCACATATTTTATTTTATTTTATTATATATGGGATCTGCTTACTAGTATGTTTACAAGCATTGCATATGGTTAGCTCATTTTTTACCAACTGTTAGTCTTATTATTTTTGGTTTATCTGTATGCAAAATATTGACTTAGTACACAACGTATTAGATTTTCATTTGATGCATTTATGTAGCTCACGTATTTAAATTTTTGTAAAATAGTATGTCAGCTTTTGACTTATAACATATGACTAACGTCAAATTTCATTGACATTGAACTATTTTCTGTATTCTGTATTTAGCTAGTGTTTCACCTTTAAGGTTTTAATTAACAATTAGTTACTTAGTAATTGACTAATTAAGGTTTTATAAGCAGTAGGTTGGATTGTTAATGTATTCTGAAGAAGTCTGCTTACGAAGCAGACGAAAAGCGCTTCAAGAAGAAATAAATTTGGTGGTTTAACCTTTAGCCTGGTAGTCTTTGAGTGGTCAATGACCAGGTCCTAAATTACCTCCATTAATTTCTGGACTCTCACAGTTCTTTCGGTGGTCTGTTTTACAAGTTTTTTGTGGAATTTGTTGCTTTCTCCAGTATACAGACTGGAATTAAAGTAGAGCATGTGTTTTGGATGCTCAAGTCACAGTTCCGGTGCCTGGACATATCCGGTGGAGCCTTGCAGTATGCACCAGCTACATGTACCCAAATTGTCATTGTATGTGTCATGCTACACAATATGACAGTGTGGAAACAGCTGCAGCAGGAACAGCATGGGACAGGGCCACACAACCCCCACCATTGCCAAGGCCTGCACAGGGACAGAGTGATTTGGAGGAGGAACAACCTGAGCCTGCCCCAGTAGGCAGAAGGAGGAATGCCCAGTATGCCCTGGCCTTGGCAAAGAGGCAATGCATAGCACATACACTGACACAGGAGGGACCCAGGGAATAACACCACTCTCTGACTCTCACATACAGTTAAAAGGATGCCAAACATGACACTACCTGTGCTCAACCATGTGTAGGGAGTGTACTATGTGCATCAGACATAGGCAGCCCTGCAGCACCACCCTCAATACTGGACACCCACAAGGTAAGTGACTCACAGATGCCAGTCAGGGAGGTTCACATACCCAACAATAGTCACAGCCAGCAGGAAAGGTGTAAACAAACACAAACAAAGGCTGTGCTCTGGCCTCTGAATGATGCCTGTGGGTAACCTCCTTCCCAGGCCTACACAGACAGACTACAATAGGTCAGGCAGTGGGACGTTAGTTCTGGTGGGTAGGAAGTCAGAAACTAATATGTAGGTCTATCAAAGCTAAGACCTGTAGTACACTGTTATGCCTCTAGTCAGCATGATAGGTTAGAATACAGAATGAAATGGAGTACCTGACATACCAGTACAGTCAAAGCAAATGTGTACAAGTGTCAGGTTTGCCCCCCATCCTACGTAGAAATGTAATAACAGTCAGGTATGCCCCCCAATCCTGTGTAGAAATGTAGAAATAGTCAGGTGTGCCCCCCAATCCTGTGTAGAAATGTAGTAACAGTCATGTGTGCCCCCCATTCCTGTGAAGAAATGTAGTAATAGTCAGGTGTGCCCCCCATTCCTGTGAAGAAATGTAGTAATAGTCATGTGTGCCCCCCAATCCTGTGAAGAAATGCAGAAAGAGTCAGGTGTGCCCCCCCAATCCTGTGTAGAATTGTAGTAACAGTCAGGTGTGCCCCCCAATCCTGTGTAGATATGTAGAAATAGTCAGGTGTGCCCCCCAATCCTTGTAGGAATGTAGAAACAGTCAGGTGTGTTCCCCCAACCCTATTTATTTATGTAGTAACAGTCTGGTGTGCCCCCCATCCAATGTACACACGTTGTAACAGTCAGGTGTGCCCCCCACAACCCTATGTAGAAATGTAGTAACATATATGTGTAGGTATAATACCAGTGGAGCACAGAGGTGGCCAAGGTAGCAGGATAGGTTGTAGCATCTGCACAGTATGCAGGTATGTGTGTTAGGTTGGTCTGTGTCTCATATTGTGTGAGAGTAGTCAGTATGTATGCATGTTGAGGTAAGACCTGGTGGCCATTGTCCACTACCACTGATGACAGGGATAAGTCCTTACAACTGCAGTGCCATACACAATACCCACCAGTAAAACACAAGATAGCAGTAAGCCATTGCAAATGCATGGTGGTAATATGAGTCACCATCTGAAAGACTGACATAGCGTGGCTGTTGGGCTAGATATACAAGCAATACACAGGGGAAAGTACCCCAGACATACAGTATATATTGTGTCTCTGTGAAATGGACACACCCTTGGAATAGTACATACAGGTATGCATCACATTATCTGGTCCTATAGTAGGGGATACCGGAGTTGTCTGCCCAAACACTCGCATATCACAAAGGAGGTAGGGCTTATGTATTGGGAAACAGCTGATATATCTGCATATGCAAGGATAACTGGAATGCCCAATGCATATCTGTGTGTCTGATGCAAGTAGTGCCCATAGCACACATGCACCCAGCTCATACAAACACCACCAACAGGCACCTCTCTGGTCATATCCCTGCTGTGGGGAATGGGTACAGTAAGACCCCACCTGTATATGGCAATAGCAGAAGACTGCATAATACAGTGCAGACGTCCCATGCAGGTGTGCCCCTAGCTGTAGGTAGCACCCTGGCAGCATCCACACCACCTGAGCAAGACTGACAGAAGGTATTGGCATGAACACTTATGACACCTACCCTGTCACCCCAGGGGAATATACTGTATGGTGGTCTAGGACTGTAGGACTGACAGAATGCAATGGCCTGCCACATCTGGCATGCAGCAGCACCTAATGCCCCACAGGCTTCTGCCAAATGCCTGTGTCTCACATGTACTGCCAATGCATGTTATGTCATGGGCACCCAAATAACAACATAACACACTCTACATTAGCCATAAGCAAGGCCATGTGGAAAAACCACAGTAACAAGTCCACCATGTCCCACTGCATGAACTGTGGAACAACACTAACTCATCCCTGTGATGGGGTGATACCCTTAGGGGAAGTATCAGAGAATGTATGCATAATGTATGGAAGAGGTTAGTATAATGGGGGGCTGGGAGCATGGGCAGCATGGAATCTGCAGGGTCCGGCACCAAGCTGTGTGCACACACTATCCCTGACTGCAAACACATACATGGGTGGCTACACACCTGCCTGTACACCACAATAGGATAAATGTCCTGACCCATGCCCCTGTCCCTGGCTAACCTGTGCAAATCTGTACAGCTGTGAGGCATTGCCAAAGCAAAATAAGCCCATACTGTCATGTTGATTGGCGTACAAGTATGGGATCATCTGACAGCACTGTACCAAGGTGATGAACTGGATACACAAACCCAGCACCAAGTGTCTGCAGCTCCCCCTTCAGAATGGCATAACTTATGATGAATACATAGGTATCTGCCCATAATACAGGAAACAGCTGCAGTCACCCTTGTCCCCCAAGATATCACTGTGAGCAAGAATGTCCACCTGACAGTACGAGGACAAATAAAATCACTGTGTGTAACAGTACACATGACTGAATATCTCTGCTAACAGCAGTACCATGCAGCTGAAGCAGCACAGACACAATCACCTACAGTACACAATATTCCCTGCACAGTTTGCCCCCATATTGCCAAATGATTGACGGATACCCTGCAGAAACAGTATGCTACCTGTAGGTGTACAACACAAAGGTCTGCACTGCAGTACAAACTACTTGAATTTGATCCACACATTCAGTACAGATGGGTATACTGGACATGCTCACACACTTAGAGAAATGAAGGCAATGTCAGTCAACAACATACCGAAAGGTCATACTGGGTATGCTCACAAACTTAAACAAATGAAGGCCATGTCTGCAGACAACAGTGGACCACACATATCTGGCAGTTGCAGATGTTAGTGCAGACACTCCTCAGTGTGCACCACTCATGCTTTGCACACACAGTGAATAGGAATACAGACATATATCCAAGGACAACACACTATAATAAGCCAAAAGCAGACGTACATAGATGTGTGGAAGAGGGTGACTGTGACAAGCAGCCATCCAGGCCTGTCCCACTCAGCACACAGACAAATGGCTACAACTACATGAAGTTCAGATGTCACTCACTGTGGATACTAGCCACCGATACCTGTCAACATTACAGACTATGTAGTGCAAGTGCTAGTTGTGCAACATGATGGTACAAGGAAGTAGTCATCTAGTAGCTGCATACATGTACCTGTGTAATATGAACCTGTGTGTGCCTGCATGTGGTGTGTCAACTTCTAGATGAATGGGTTATGGCCCATGCGCACACACTGCCCTCCCCATATCTCTACTATGACAAGCCTGCTGAGGTCATCCATTGTGAAATACAATTCAAATGCCCCACTTTGGCAATGCTGCTGATGTCATTCACTGTGAAATACTCCTTTGGGGAAGTGGCACTCCAGCAGTCCCAGTGGTGTGTCCAATAACAGCATCATGCTCTAGTGTGATATAAAACTCTGGTAGGGTTTCTATTCCCACATATGGCAGTTGTGGATATTTTGTGTGTGTTTCTATGTCTGTGCAGGGAGCAATGCATTTTAGGCTAGTCACACTCAGTACAATTCAAATGCCCTACTTTGGCAATCCTGCTGATGTTATTCACTGTGAAATACACCTTTGGGGAAAGAGTACTACAGTAATATCCATGGCGCCTCCTATAACTGTGTAGTGCTGTAGTGTAATATACTAGTTAGGTAGGCATTCTTATCCCAGAAATGACAGGTATGTGTGTGTTTCTGTGTTTGTCTTTTGTATACTGTGTGGAGGTGGCTGTGAATGTGTAACAACTAGACTTAATGTGGCGCAGGTTTTGCAAACTTCTTATATGGTGGCCCAAGTATATATCACAATGTCCACCATACAGAAATAACAGATGTGAAATAGCTGAGAGGCTGGGGTGCAACTCCATACCCCTACATGTGACATCAATGCCAGCTGAACAATGTTAGCAACCATTGTATTACCCAGGGAACAACTCTCAACCCATGTTTCATACACACAGACACTTGCCTAGGCAATGGTCGCTATGTTGGTAGTACCCTGCATATTGCCCACTGATAGTAACCATAGTGTGATTGCAGTGGGCTACAGAGAGCATGGCATCCTGTCCATCAGTCCAATAGGCATATAGATGCCGACAGTGCACCTCCCCCATGTTCCCTACTGGACACCTGCAACACATGTGGTGCCATCAAATGTGACACACAAAGGACATACCATGCCTGAAACACAAGCCCTGTATGGACAGATGCCACTGACACCAGGGTATACTGGTATCATGCTATCAGTGTAGGTGCAGGGTCAACCTGTTGTTCATTAAAAGTTCCCGCCACATGATGCCAGGACTGGCACATCTGATGATAACAATCTGTGTACACAACATGGGTCAGACACCCCAGGTACAGTTCCACATGTGACTGTATATGCATGTGGGATGTGTGCACATCCCAGACACTGTCCATGTCATTGGACTAAGGAACACATACATGCTAAGCAATGCACAGCATTGGCCACACACAATAGTCACCCAGGTGACTGGATGGTGAATACAATACCCACCAGTGTGGGCAAATCCAGACACTACACTCATAAGCCACAATGTAGGCCATTGTCATGTGGCCTGATGCCAAGGTATACCTATCACCTAGCCTTTCACCTAGCCTTGTGTAGTCATATGGCACTGTCGACCACTACACACCCGTAAAGCAATGCACCCTTGCATGTCAGTACTGGCACCCGTATCTGTGTATGTGTTGTATGATGCATGTGACCACATTCACACTCACTACAACCCCCACTGGCATACTGAAGCATGCTGTTTAATGTCAGACATCTCCACATACCCTTTGCCCATATAACCTCCGTATGACCCCTGTGGTGCATGTAATACCTGCACAGTACCTTGTGGCAATCCCACTAGTGATGAGTTGTATTCCTCACCCTGCTAAGTGTGTAAATGTATGTGCATCCCTGTGAGAGTGTGGCTCTGTTGACGCTGACATCTGTTCATGTGGACAGGTATGTGTACTACACTTACCGCATAGCTATGCGGACAGGCACATGTACTACACCTACCGCATAGCTACCATATCCCTGTTGCAGATGTCACTCACCATCACATATACATTTTGAGGAATCCTTAGCATGTAACCTTGGTGGTGCATCCAATAACTCTATGGGCATATGATAGCACTACATAGTTGTCAGGGGGTTGATACCCTGTACTGGTAGGTGTGTAACACAAACATGCTTAAGTTTTACTGTCCCACCCCTCCCTGACTTTTTACTTTGCCTCTGTCTGCCTCTCTCACTCCCTCTCAGGGGGATGTGGAGACTTACACCTGCTTTGATTAGGCAGCAGCATGTGTATTTTAAGTCATGCTCATGATCAGCTGATGGCCTCTGCACGAATTGCAGCCCTCCTCTAGCTGATTGCATGTGGAACAGCTGTGGTAACATTCCTATAGCCAATTGCATGGAAACACACTCCAATATCTAAGAATATCATATTGGTGTTGGGCCTTTCATTCACTGTGAGCAGGAACTCGATCTGTTGTTTGGCAAACAACATCTCAGATGGATTGGGGATTTACCATCAACAACATACACTGTGGAAACAGGCAAACACACAGGAGCGGGATGTGCCTGACCTGACTACAGACTGTAAGTGCTGCTATACTGAATTTGGAGTAATGTTGGTTTAACAGGATGTGTGTGGATTTGGCTGTCCTACATGTTTTAATACCTGCCATGTCAGTGCTATATTTATGAGGAAACCTCCATCTGTAGGGTCATCTGCAGACTGGGCAGTGTGTGGTGCCTTTTGTTTCATGTGTTACCCACAGAGCACCTATCTGTGAACTGCAGAAGGTAGTGTGATGATTGCAGTCTGTAGATGGTGACAGCCATGAGAGTTACTGACTTCATATCACTCATAGGACATATGTTGCAACAAACCCTGTTACAACAGTAAATGTATGAGGTTATCACAACGACATGTCAATATTGGCCCTGTGTATGTGCCTCCAGCCACAACCCTGTCAACCTTTGTACATATGTCATTCAGTAAGGGGTGCGTATGTGCTGTACACCATAATTAGTGACATCATATCTGATAACAAGCCAGTGAGATATCAGACTGCGACACATCTTTTGTATAGTTGGGTTTTATTTGATGACATAACCTGGACATTCTGTGGTTGCGTGTACAGTATTGAGGTCTGTGTACTTATGGTGATTGTTGACAGTGTGCGTATTGTTAATATGTAACTTGGACTGTGTACAGACTGTGGTAGGTGCCATTGTTTTTGCTCCTGTTCTTTCTGATGTTACATGCTGCTCCACTGTATGTTACCCTATTGGCTTACATGTTTGTGGGGCCATACACGCACATGTCCCATACCAGAGACAGGCATTGGAACACCCTGTGTAGTGGCCCAGTATATGTAGGGTTAGTATGTGAGTAGCACATATGAGGTTTGTGTTAAACAGATAGTCCATATACTGTAATATTAAGCTAGCATACCATATGTGGCTGTGGCTGTGTTCACATTGGTTGTGGTTATGCACTTTCACACAGGTGTATGTTACTCTGTGCTGTGGCATGCCTGTAGAGCCTGCTATATATGCAGGTACATGCCATTCCCCCATAGGAAATGTAGGCCAGTGTTGAGCCAGTCTGCCTGTAGCCTGCACAGTGCTTTGTTACATGCCTAGCAGCTTAGTGTACTTACCCAGTGAGATGTAATGTCCAGATACTTGCCAGATGTACTGCTGCTGGGCCACTATAACAGTCATGTATGTCAGACAGAGTAGTGGGATTCTGTACAGATGCATGTCAAAGTCTGGTGGGTAATATGTGGCCATGGCACCTCTGAACCAGTGATTATTATGTGGCAGGACAGACAGCGGTGTGTGAATGCATAACCTATAGGGGGAAAATGTATACCAGTAGTTACATATTATACCCATCTACATGGCTGTTAACATCCAAATTGCCAGGATTGGTCCACATATCTTGCACTAAGGGGTTATGTGTATACCTCTGGAATGTCCAGAGTGCTTCAGACTGTCCACATATATTGGCCATTATCTCCGCTGTAGTCCACAGGAACATTACGTGGTAGCAGTAGTACTGTACTATGATGTCCTTAGGATGTCTGTCAGTAGCCAATGGCGCACATGTTAAAAGCAGATGTGACCTCCCACAAACACCATGTCTGTGAATACAATCCATATTACAGTAGCAATAGTCTACAAATATACCTGCTATACATACCTGACATCCCCTTGCACTATGAAGTTGAGACTATAGGGGCTGAGGTAGGGCTACACTCCATGTTCAGGACATATGGTGAAGATACATGTATATATAATTATCCAGCTATCTATATAGATACATACACATATACATAGCAACATACATAGATGGATATGTATATGTACATAGATATACATATAAACACCCAGATATATACATATACAGAGCAATATATGTCTACACATATGCAGACAGAGATACATATGCACATATATGTATGGATATCTACATATATATTGACAGTAGTAGGTATATCAGAATAGATATGTATGCACATATAGTTATTGATATCTACATATATACCAACATAACTCGGCATATCTGTACACATTGGATGTGGATACATATATAGTTATATATACATATATCTATAGATATACATATATGCATATCTATATATACATATATCTATATATACATATATTATATGGGAGCACTACAGAATCCTTTAAGCCCAAAATCCTGAAGACCAAACTCCTAATACTAAACTCCTGAAAATTCAAAATCCTGACAACTCAAACTCCTGAAAACTCAACATCCTGAAAACACACAGGATACCAACATGTATTATATTTCAGCACATGTACATACAGAAACAAATAAAACACAATCCATATTACTCTTCTCCAAGTATAACCAGGGGGGCATGCCCCCCTGCACCCCCCACATCCCCTGCTACGTAAAAATATCAACCCCAAGATTGCACTTAGTGTACTAAAGTGCAATCTCGGTGTTGTTATATTTGAGTAGCAGTAGGTGTGGCAGGTGCAGCCCCCCACATGGGGGGTGCATGGGGGCTTGCCACCCTACATATAGTTGAAAGATACTATTTTTCTGTATGTACTTGTGCTGGAATATAATAAGTGTTGGTATCCTGTGTGTGTACAGGGTTTTGAGTTTCCAAGATTTAGAGTGTTCAGGAGTTTAGGTTTTCAGGATTTTAGTCTCAGGAGTTGGTCTTCAGGATGTTGGACTTTCAGGATTCTGTAGCGCTTATATATATATATATATATATATATATATATATATATATATATATATATATATATATATATGTATATATATATACATATATATATATATATATATATATATATATATATATATATATATACATATGAAGAGATGTACACATGGCCATATATATGTAGCACTATACAGATGTGTATACATACATATGTATGAGTATACATGTGCATGTACATATAGACATATATATATATGTATATATATATATATATATGTATATATATATATATATATATATACACACACACACAAAACCATATTCCTGTCATGAGTAAACCTCACGGTTGTGTATATCCTCCCAGATGTATCTTTCTGTATGTATCTGTTATGTTTACATTATGATAAAACAACATATCTGATGCAACAGTCATATTACTAACAAGGACTACACAGTTTAGGAACTAAAGGCAATTATTCAATACTACTCAATATGTGTATTGACAGCTATATTGGTAAAACAACAGCTGTCTTCACAGTGGTCATGGCATAGTGGTTAAGTGTTGTGACTTCAGTGTACAGGGTCCTGGGTGCAAGGGATGTTCACTTTCTTGCTGGACAGAACAAGGGCTATCAGATACAGAAGGTTAAGGCAGCTTTAAGCACGTTTGCACAGGTTTGCGTGAAGCTATGCGGTGCTAAGCTATGGGTAAATGTAAGGGTGATTACACAGTGTAGGCTTCACTTACTAGTGCGCAAATCAGCTCAGCTGTTAAACGGAAGCAATGTTGATACTTGTTAAACATGGCTTAGGCCTGATAACCAGGTCACACCACCCATTCTGATAACATAGCAGGGTATTGACATCTGTAATAGTTGAATGTAATGCCATGTACAAAACACGCACCTATGTGCTGTCATAATTTTCATGTGTGGGAAACAGACATATATGAGGCCTGTACAGTAATCCATGTGAATGCATTATATACAGGTGTAGTAGTGCAGGGTACGTTCTGTCACAATGGCATGTAGTGTATCATAGCAGTACTACTGTTGAAAGTGCTAACCTAGGCAAGAGCAGAGTGCTAAATGTAGTACTGACAACAGGCACACCTGCAGGCATAGCTGGACACAGAGGCCTCCCTGTTGTATCCCTGGTGTGTGAGCTGTGCCACAGTATATACACGTTACTGGGTAATGATCCATCAGGTGGAATGTAACTGTAGACACTTCAGTATCTCTACATAGCTAGGTAGGGGTCTACTCACAGTGTTGTCAAGTATCAGTGTGTGTGTATGTGGATGGGTCTACATCAGGTTGCAGTGTATACATGCCTCAGTGGGTCACCTGCCCATGTGGCAAAGGCCATAACCATTTTAGTAACCTGTGACATGTGTTCAACTGTACCCCAGATATGTCACAGCCCATAGTGTCACCACAGTGACATACCCTGTTGTGGAATATGATTGCAGACCATCCTCGTGCTGACACATGTAAACCTACAACACAAATGGATACCATTATAGGGACTGCAATCAACCAGTGTTACTAACAGCTATAATGCATCATTGCTGGATGGCTACACTACCTGACATTTATGCATTACACCTTACTCCTTACAACATGTTACACTGCAGTATTGTGGTACACGGTAGTACAGTCACCATGTGCATCAGAACCATATCAGTCTGTCCCTACATTAGTGGTATGGATGACAGGGATGTGGCACAAGTATCATCATATGCACAGGGTGTGATGTTTGTTTACCAGAGGCTGAGGGTGGGCCATACATTTGACACTGTGTGTGTGGGTGAGGAGTGTACTGTGATGAGCTGGGTGTAGTGATGTGGTGTGTGTAGGTATGGGGTTGCCCGAGGTGTATTTGCATAGTGTGTGGGTATGCATGCACACAGTTCTGCCATGTGGCTACCCTACACAGGTGTTTTTGGATAGCTGCAGACCATACCTGGCAGGGTGTGCAGATCACTGCCTCTGGCCATGGACATGTGGGCTGTGCCTGCCAGGGGTTCACTGGCCACATCCAGGTACAGGCCTCAATGTGCCACTCTGACCTGCTGATGACAAATGTTTACTGGTACCAGGCCCCTTCTGGGACTGGCCAGGATAACATGCACATTGTCTGCTGTGATGTGGTGTGGACAGCACACCCCTGCACTGCCAGGGCTGCTACTGCCACTACGGGAGCCCCCTGGTGACCTAGCACATCCATGTTGATAGCCAGCTGTTGGTGTTGCTGGCCCACTTCCACTTGGCTGTTGCCACATCCCCACCACATGAAGCATGGACACATCATGGCTGATGAGGGCCATCATCTCACCATGCCATCTATCTGTGAGCTCAGTATAAGCAAGGAAGTCACCAGACAGTTCACGGAGGTTGTCACTTACAGATGTGAGAGCAGCCCTCTGTAGCCTCAGGCTCTGTCTGGTGTAACATTCCATACATGCCTGCACCACCATGACAGCCTGAAACATGCAACTGCTGGTACCAGCTATGTCGTCTATGCCAGGAGCATGATGTCCAGTGGCCCTACAATGAGCTCCCTGGGGCATCCGTCTATGTGGTGCCTTGCTGGACATCTGGCTATGCCTGCTGCAACCAGATATAGTAGGCATGGCTACCAGACTTTACTGCGCACTGCCACCAAACGCCAGCTGTCCTTCTGCTATGGCCACTGGTGATGGGGTATGTATAGGCACTGAAACTGTGTGCAGGGTTGGGGGGGCTAAAAGGGGGATGTCAAATGTTGGCACAGTGTAGGCCCCTGAGAACCCTACCTGTGCTTCAACAGTACTATCATCATCTTATGTGTCTGTATGGACACCAACATTAGATTGCATGCAGGAGGGACACTGACCCACCTTGCCCCCTGTGGGGGAAAACAATAAATGCACTTTAAAACCTGTATAGCATTGCCTAACAGTACACACACACACACACACACACACACACACACACACACACACACACACACACACACACACACACACACAGACACACACACACACACACACACACATACACGTCCATAATACCTATCTGTCCATGGCTTTGCAGACAGTCCCACGTATATGTCCATGTGGTACCCCATCCTGCATCACACTTAACATACACACATTGATACCACTCATTAACATATTAGTCCTTTAAATGCCTACACAAGTGGTCACATCACAAGACCCATTACTACATTACCTTCTTGACCTGTGTGTAGTGGTTTTACATGGCCTCACTGCTGTCAATCAGTATGCACCCTCTGTATGTCAGGACATTATGAGCATGGCCTCAATATGTGTGGGCTGCTATGTTCTATAATATCATGCACAGGTGTGGCTTGTGTATGTAATGCTCAGTACATGCCAACTATGCTGCTCATTCACCCTATCATGTGACAACTGTAATATATGGAGACACTCCCTGGTGTTGACTAGTACTTCCCCAATGCATCTGTAGTGCTGCATACTTGAGTTGTAGGTGACCTCCCTGCTGAATGTGATATTAAGGGTGTACCTAGTGTCAACCTTCTGTCTCAATGCCTGTTCCATGCTACAGACCATATTATACTATCAGCTGTCCTGTAATTACACACATAACAGGTATTCCTGCTGTGTAATGTGGCTGTCCATGTCCATGCACTGCATGGTACCAAATGGAGGTACTGCTGTATGAACACCCTACAATCTCACATGTACATGGCCACCCACACAAACATGCACATGCACACACGCACCTTATATGCATCGACCTCCCTCCACTTCACCAGACTGAACCTACAGACAAACTAACTAACCATCAGGACACACATGCACACACACGCGCACGCACACACACACACAAACACACACACACACACACACACACACACACACACACACACACACACAGATACTGGTGAGGTTGCACAATGATAGTGCACACAGTCCTTACCCATCTGTCAACATGCAGAACATATGGTACCGAACAGCATGCAGTTCAGCTATAGTCAATCCATGCTAGCAATAAAATATATGTGTGTGATGCATGTGCTGTGTCACTAGGTGATGCCACTTTTCCTGGATACCACTGCGCCCATGTACACAGTACTGCTGTGCACCTGTTCTGCACCCTGCCATGTACTGTGCACCACACTTCACAGGTGTACAACCCATTGCAGAGTGTGTAGTACTCTGTCAGTTATGTCAGCTTTAATGCTCACACCCCCTATGTTTTTCAGCAACATATACCCGGGATGATATGTGGACAGTTGTCATTTGTGAATGTCTGATGCCTGATTTACAGCTCTTAACATCAGTGGACCATGTATGACCAATTCAGTACTCTTACACTAACAACCATCATAGCATACAGTGGCTATGGGGGGTGTACACACCCTTCCTGATATGACGCATCCATCCGTAATCTGCATTGGGACCACATCACTGCATATCTCAACAGTACATGTGCGCAATATGTGACATGTGTCCTGTACTCTCACATGCAGTGTTTATGGAGTATGTTAGGTGTGTGGACGATGACCGTGATGCATACACTCTGTGTGGGCGTATATGTGATATGATGGTTTGACGCACCTCTTGTTGTGTATACTACAGCAGTCTCTACTCCTGGCAGGGATATACCAACATGGGCCATCTGCAATTGCCAGTGTATGTGCAGTCTGCCCTACACATGTCCCCCTACTCTGCATGATTGCAAGGTGTACTCATGTGCACATCCTTTGGTGTTCACACACTGCCTTCACTATTGTTGTAGGAGTAAGGTTATGTCTGCCACAGGTCCTGAACCAGACTATGTGTAGACACTGCCATTCTTAGCATCCTTAGGATCCCTACTGCAGTGCACTGGTGTGTCATGCTGACAACCCCCTTCAGCCTTTTTGCAGAAGCATGACAAGTAAGCCCTATACATGTGTGTCACTTTGCAGTGTCCCATACACTGAAGACCACAGTACCAGCTGATAATGTGGACTACTGTAATACCTTTTGCCATAGGGTATCCCTGCAGCATTTGCATTGTCCTACAGTATATACACTGGTGTTGCACCCTATATGGGTGTTGTTACAAACATGACCCTACTGTAGGCCATGTCTACCACTATTATTTTACTGCCTGTGGACATATTCCACAATGACAGGATGTTAGTTATTATGCAGGTGTCTGACATACACTTCCAATACCCCATCATGGTCACCCCCGTGACGCCATGCATTTCACAGCAACAATACGTGCACTCATACAGTATGCATTCAGGGTAGGTGTGTTAAATGTGTGCATGGAATATACCATTGCCATTACATGCTCGGTGTGTTGACAAGCATCTACATAAACCATACTCACCAGCTATAAGCTGCTGCCTTGGTGGTATCCCGGACGGACCTACATAAGAAGGTGAGATATGCAATGTCAGTGGCCACACCTGTGGCAGTGCTACAGGGTGGATGCAGTATTACAATACATCAATGGTACATTTCCACAATACTACCACATCTGGACATCTGTTTATCACTAGTATGCAGCAACACAATATATCTATGACATGTCAGATGTGCATGATCTACCTGTACTGATGCAGATGTATACGCAACAGTGTTCTACTGATATGCCCTGCATCCTTACCTGCAAGCTGCTCGGGCAGTGTGTGGGTGCCACCCACCTCCACAAAGGTGTCCGGCGGTTGGTGGCTGGCCGGATGGGCAGGTGTCACGAAGCTGGCCAGGAGCTCCTCCAGACATGTCAGGGGGGATGGATGGCATGGCCCCCCCTGTGGTGAGGTGATTCCCCCAGACTGCAGCAGCACGGCGACAGGCATTGCAAAGCAGGTCAGTACAATGATGCCAGACCTGCTCATAACTGCAGTTGTGCAGTCCGACATCATTGACCCTGTGGACTAGGTCATTCCACAGGGCGGTCCACTCTTGCTGATCATGGGCAGCCCTGCCAAACAGCACAGGGTAGTGCTGATTAGGTATGTCATCAGCACTTCATTTTTGGCTGCTAAATAAGTCGGCAGATGTGCATGGGACATCTTGGCTGAAAGACATAAAGATAGAAACAGGTCTGAGCAGCTCATACAGCAAGGTTACCACCATTCTTAATACATATCTCTGTCACCCCCAACCATATCAGCTACAACAAACTGTACACGCAACCCATTAGGTATGGCTACAGCTTACCTACCAGTGGGACAGATGTTGTATTGTACCACACTTTCTGCTATGTGATTGTAGCCAAGTTCCCTGTGTGGACACTATCATTGCTGGCCTGTTACAGACTATTCACCTGCATGCCATTTTCAGGGCCACTATGGTTCATATATATGCCTGTAGTATGGCTGTTTTGTGATTGCTGCACATCTGACATTCTGTGTTATTGGGGATATCTATGCATACTGCTGGACATGTTCCGGTATTGTGTAGACTATTACTTCCAACATATGTTCCATAACAGTGACACAATAACATGTATATGTACTATTGGCCAGCAGAACCACCTCTGCAAACCCATCTGCCCATTTTACCTAGCCACATCACATGTGAGTCACACTCTGTTGCCTCCTCATGTACTGGTCCAGCAATACCATCAGGTGGAACCAACCCAGGGGATGCCCCCCCACTGGGGGCACACACAGACATGTTCCTGCCTGCTGAGGTCAGGTCCAGGGTCTGTTTCATAACAGGCTCCACAGACACATGTGGTCTGTGCTACATCACTCTGAGGCACCCAGTACACATTCACAGGGCCATCATGCTCCTCCTGCTCAACCTCCAGGCCATGCATCTTCAGGACATGGACTGCTTTTGTGAGTTGCAGTGGGTGGGAGGCTTGCTCCCATTGTGTCCATATTGGGGCCCATGGGGCATCCATATCACAGACCACACACACCATCCAGGGTGTTTACCCACCATGTGTCACATGCCACCCCTGTAGACTGTCCTCTATATCTACTAACCCTGACCACCTCCACAGCTATACCTGTCATACTTCCCCATATTTCCATTCCATACTTCACAAACGAGGGCAATGTGGTCCCAACAAGGGGTTAACATGTGACATACCCATCCATGTTGCACACACTGCCAGCTGTAGATATCTGTGTGTATTGCTATATGTGCTGTTGCCTCACACATAGCAGGCATCACTCTGGTAGAAATATAGGGGACGTGTATTTACATACATATATGTTTGTGCATGTGTTTGCATATATGTGGACATGTGCATATAGGTATATATCTATATATGTGTAAATATATGTGATGCTGTATATATGTATTCATATATATGTCTACACATGGGTATCTGTATATTTGTGGACATACATGTAGTTATATAAATATATATCTTTATATATGATATATGTGTAGATATGTACACCTATGCATACCTATATGTGGGGTACATTCAGACATCAGGTCCACAATCTTACAACACCTTCCTGCACAGCTGCACTGTTCTGCCTTACTACAATGCAGACAGGTGCCACATATGGACACAGGCTGACATTAGGGGGTATATATAGGACCTGATTGCAGGTAACCCTATTACACACCTATGGCATTCCTGCATGCTGCATTGCAGATTAACCTGAGTATCCTGCAAGGGGTGGGCTGTGGGTCCCACGTGTTCATCATAATGGCATTACTTCCACCACCAGTTATTTGCCATGTAATATACATACTTCCCATTACATAACACACACTATGATGGTTTACATCTTGTCAGTCAGTGCTGTTCTGCTCAGTTGACGGCTATGGCCCACTTCCCACAGGTACAGACACTATTGTCCATAGCAATTGTTCAGTTGAACATCATTACAACAACACCTGATGGCACATATAAATCATTCCACATCATCTAGTTTATTATTATGTTCCAGGTACTACATTGAATTACACGCATATATACTTCACATACCTGTTGTGGGGATGATGTCTGTTCTGGATAGTTTGCTGGATGTTATTATAGTTATTTTCCTTTGGCTTTTGCTTTGCCTTTGCCTTAGGTTTTTTTTTTTTTTTTCTTTCTTTCTTTCTCTCTCTCTCTCTCTCAGTCTCTCTCCAGTAAATGGATTGAGCTGCTTTGACTAGATTGCAGCATGGTTTTGTAGGTGATGCACATGATCAGGTGATGGCCTCTGCACCAATCAGTGTCCTCCACTTGCTAACTGCATGCAGCTTGCTGTGTAGTACTTCCAATTACCACTGTCATAAGAACCACCTACTATAAATCCCTACATCATGTGGGCTCGGTCCCTTTACCTTTCCTGTGTGATAGACATCCTTCTTGTGTGGGCAACAGTGTTACAGACAGCAGGTAGCAATACTTCTTACAGGAGAACCTGCAAACACAGGCCAGCTACATGTTTGAAGGAGGTTCCAGAACTACAGACAGAGTGTGAGTAGAGTTCTTGTGTGCATTGTATAGTACTGGTATTACAGGGTTTGTGTGTACATACTACTTTACCTTGGAATCCAGTTTGTCTGTATAGCTCTCAACTGTGGGCCTATCCTCTTGATGGCCAGAAGTGTGCCTATTATGTTTTGTCTGTCCACCACACATGTCAAATATTTCACTGGCAGTGTATGTGTTGAGTGCTATCAGTACATGGCTACATCCATTTATGTTTCTAACTTCAAATTCCTGACTAAGGGTATGTTGCAGACTATCCTATAACACCAGTGACTTGCTTAGTGTATGACAACAGTTTTCCACATATGGGCCTGTGTTTCAGCCTCTGTCTTCCACTTACATACTAGACTTTGCACATATGACATGCTGTCAGGGGTTGTTCTGTAGTGGGCTGTGAGTATGTTATGCTGCCATTCCTGCCATCAGTCCATTGCTGTTGTGTCCCCCCACACATACGGTGGGATTGGGGCCATATATGTGTGGGCTTCCTCTACACAATAAATGCGTGCCCTTATACACTCCAGATGCCAGTGTATGTAACAGTGGTATATGGCCCTGTATTATTGAGTCTTGGGGTGGATGCCCCATAACTAATCTAGGCTGTTACAACATATGGGGGTATCAGGGGTGATCTGCCTTAAGGTATCTGGATGTAAATTACCATACAATTCACCTTGGATAAATGCAGGCCTACTGCTACCTGCCATACAGACTGTTCTGTTTGTCAGTGTGCTTGTGATGGTGTCAGTTATGCTTTGTAATATAACAGTTACATCCCATTGTGTCATTTGAGGTCTTTACCCCCTAGGGATTGTCTACAGAATGTAGCTAGAGGCTGCTGAACTATACATCTGCATTGCTTACTGTTGGTTGTTTGGTATCCTGTGGCCCAGTCTGTCTTTACTATTGTACTACTTAATGGTCTTGGCCTGGACAGCAACATTTGTTAACTTTTCCAGACTACTGTATTAGTATAACTGTTTCACAGTTGCATTACTCAGTTTATGTGGATGTCCGTGTCTAAACAGCTATGCCACATGGTATATACAAGTGTAATAGTACACAAATAAAGCTTTCCCATTTATGCAAACCTGTCTGTGGTGTTATAGCCTTTGACCTCTCTGTGGGTATATGTTGCAGGCAATGATTGTCAGCTGTATGGGTGGCTCATACAGTCTCCAGGTGGTAAGGTGGAAACTGTAGGAATAGTGGCTGTTCCATATTGTGTGCACCTTCTACATATGTATCTTACTATACATATCTCTACATGTGTATGTATAGTTACATATATATATATCCATATATGTGTATATCTGTATCTGCATATATGTGTCTGTGTATATGTATCCTAGGGATGTTGATTGCTTCCACATTGTACATTCCCTTTGGGAGCCAGACTGTACTGCATGATATGTTACTGATACCAGCAGGACATCATACAGGTGGGATGGAATACAGTTAACATCTTGTGCCCATGTTGTGTCAGGTCCTAGGTATCGGATTTGCAACAGTTGGTAGTGTATTGCAGGGCAGATGTGTTTGACTGTGGGGGGGTACCTATTCATACAAGACGTATGTTACTTGGGGCCTCTCAACCCCAGTAACCGTGCATGTGGACATATATGTTTATGTTATGTTCCCATTGTTATCTACAGATGTATGTCTGCTTATATATATATATATATATATATATATATATATATATATATATATATATATATAAAACTTGCTGTAGATATATATATATATATATATATATATATATATATATATATATATAGACATATAGATGTAGACATATATATATGTAGATGTATGCACGTGTATGTATATATGTTTATATATATATTTACACATAAATATATATATATATATATATATATATATATATATATACATATATATATTTCTATATTATATCTATGTCTACATGTATAGATATGTTTTATCTATTTAGCTATTAATATATATATACACACACACACACACACACACACACACACACACACACACACACACACACACACACACAATACATCTACATGTTGGAATACATTCCCTGTACTGTTGAATGACTGGGCTGTTTGATATGTTTGTGAAAACATCAGGCGTATGTGCATCTGATATGGCTTAGTGGGAAATCTCTTTAGTTATGGTGTGTAGGGTCCTGGGCTTGACCCTTGCAGAGGCAGTTTATTTTGTTGCTAGGCAGAACAAGGGTTGTTAGATGCAGAGTGATTAAGGCATTTTTGAGCATTTGTAAGTGGGATTGCGTGGGTTTGCTTAGAGGTAAGCACTGGTAAATTCAGGTTACAGTTTGTTATACTCAGTTAGCTTCTAAATTGCTTAACCTGTGTAGGCATTGCTTACCCCCATGCAAACAGGCTTAGACCTGCTTACTGCTGCTTAAAAGTGCTTACTCCTGCTTACCCATGTGCTAATTTCTTTAAAAGAAAAGAAAAAAGGGTTGATAGGAAAGTGGTGAAAAAGGGGCACAAAGAGGGAAAGACAATAGGAAAAATAGCTAGGGAGTTGCAGGAAAGGTGTAGGTGAGGTCCATAGCTGCCCATTTCTTCTACAGCAACAGCTGTGTATATACACTATATTTGGAGATAGATTTGGACACTCAACCTCTGAGAGAGGGGTGAGGACAACAATAATATGTTGTGATGCCAAATAGACCTGATTATATGTGTCCACTGGATACGTGTGTGAAACGGACAGCTATGTATGAGGTGTGATTTTTTTTTGGGAACAGATTGCTCTTTTTTTTCAGGTGAGAGTGAGATGTTGGGGAGGGTAGTAGGTATATTTTGGGAGGTAGGTTGGGAAGGTTAACAAACAAGACAAACAAGATGCATGCAGGGGTGGTATATGACACATGTGGTGGGTAAACACCTTGATGGGGAGGGGTGTTGGGAAATCGGAAGCTTGTGAGCCCCCTAATGGTAACAGTGGGACTGAGGTTCCCACCCACGGGCAGTCACCACTGCGCCTTCACAGCCCCGATGGTGGGTGTGCTGGGGGCTGAGTAGCAGAGCCAGACTGACACTCTAGTCATGAATCGTGGCTCTTGAGCTGCGGTAGATCACCAATCTGCTGGTTGAGCTCTTTACACACCATGACCCAGACCTGGTGACGGGTGACAGGTACCTGTCTGTGCCCACTCCCAGGGGGAGGCTAGCCCCATCCCTTGAAGTGATTGCACCCAAAGGTGGTGCAGGACCAATGGATGAGTAGGTCCCCGGTTGGGCTGTAGACATGCTGGTGCCCGGTGCCACAGCCAGCTGAGGTGGGACAGGTGGGTCCGCTGGGACCAGCCTTCCCAAATGTGCTATAGTGTTTAGATTTTATCATCATATGTGGGTTAGTAATAGTCAACACATTCCAGGGCTAGGTATAACAGCATGCATAGATATTCCCATTAACCCAGACACCACATATGGAACAGTTGAATAACAAATAGAACACATGCTTATATGGGATCACATTGGCAATAACAACAGCATGCAGATACATTGAGGACACCATGCCACCAATGTTGGAATAATTCAATATAGCACATGCATGGAAACAAATATAAATATTTATTAACCAATATGACATAATCAGGGCATTGGAGACATTACATACTGGTTGGTGTGGGTATGTAGCTTATTGTTGGAGATATGGTGGGGGGAGAGAAAGATGTCAATTAACAACTAGTATATTCCTGTAGTCTGCATTACTTTCCTAGTCAGTGCTGTTATCTGTACCTTACAAGTATTACTACACTACCCTATAGCCTTAGTCTGGCCAGTGATATGGCTGTAGTCATCATTATACATGAACTGGTTTTACCTGGAGTATACACCTCTTACCTGGTATACCTGTGGAGGAAATGTTTGCTAACACTAACTAACTGTTTCTACACATACCCCCAGATTCCAGACTGATGTTGTGCACATAAATATCCAACTCTTTCTGCACAGACTTTGGCCATGTCTTGACCAAATGCAGGTGTACCGGGACATATCTAGACTACTGCTCTCTTCAACCTTTATTGACTTGACACACACATAAACATGCTTTCCTACACAGTTATATTATGTAGTACAGTGTGGGTGATGGTGATCACTGATAATTTATTATTCAGAGAAACTGCAACACTCGCTATTCCCTACAATACCAGAGTAAACAGTACCAGTACAGGGTATAAATGTTTTTATTTCTCAGTGTAGTGTCCGTATCTGATGTACCTGTGGGAGCAGTGATTGTTATTGCTACCTGATTGTTGCCACACAAAGTTCCAGATTACACATTAGTATTATGCACATACATCTCACTCTGCTACTATACACACTCCGGTCATAGCTTGACAACATGGGTGGGGGGACAGGCAGCAGATATGGACCCATATACTTGACATCCTGGTCTTATCTGTACAGTTGTGGGGTATAATTCTGTATGCAGCCTACTTCTACTCCCAGGATTCAAACCATGGCTGTGTCTGCTACAACTTAAAGACTGTCCATCAGAGTTGTGTGTGCTATATAGATATTGCTGTGTATCTCCTATCCGCTTTCTGTCTTATAATTCTCCTGTGCTTTAGCATTCTGACCTTGTATTACAACACTCTTATACAGATTTCCTAGACAGTTATATTTTGTAGGACAGTGTGGGTAACAGTGATGAGTAATTCCTCATTATTCAGAGCAACTACATCAGTCACAATGTCACACAATACCAATGTAAACAGTACCAGTACGGGGTAACATTCTTGTATTTCTGGGCACAGTGTTGGTATCCAACAGACCTGTGGGAGAAATGGTTATTAGTACTACCTGAATGTTGCCACACACAGTACCAGATTACACATTACTATTATGCACATACATCTCACTCTGTTACTGTACACATTCTGGTCACAGCTTGACAAAATGGCGGTGTAGAAGGGACATACATGGCTTCTTACTCTCATAAGGTTTTGGGGAGTTGCTAGTGTGCCAGCTTTGTTGTCATGGATGTGTGTCAATCAGTTGTATTTCCTGTTTGCTGCCTATATGTCTGGGATCATCTCACTGATTTCATAGGGGACAGGATGACAGGCACCAGATATGGGCCACTTTACTGGACATTCTGGACATATTTATACAGTTGTGGGGCATGATTCTGTCTGTAGACTACTCCCACTTCCAGGATTCGAACCATGGTTGCGTGTGCTAAAAATATAACAGTTCACATCTCAGTTGCATGTGCTATTTGGGTTTTGTTGTCTACCTTTTCTCTGTTTTCTGTCTCTGTGTCTCTCAGTTATACTACATGGTCTCTGGGGATTACAACAGTCATATACAGACATTCCTACACATTCTATTTATGGTGCACAGTGTTGGTAACAGTGCTTAATACAACAGTACTATTATGTGTTTGCAAATCTAAATTACCATATGATACCAGAGTATACACATGCAGTCCAGCAGTTCGAACTTTATTGTCAGATTATTATGCTTTATTTACATACAAACTATATGAGACTCTTCCTGCCATATTCTCTGGTGTATGCAGTACTTGCCTTGAACAATACAGGTTTTATACAGGCAATTAATTTACTAATACTTTTAGTTTTATTTCCTATGACAGTAAATGCATAAGTATTACTGACCTGCCTCACATCGCAACCTCGCCAGGCAACTTACGTGGGCCTCCTGGATCGCGGCTCGCTCCATTGCAGCTGTGGGGGACATAAGAGGAATATTTAGCCATACCTATCCATGATATACATGAGTTGGCAATTATTACATACATAGTGGGGTGATACACACAGCTTGGTCATCCCCTGCCATTCTAGCCTCTTGGATCCACTGCTCCAAGAGGTCCCCCTTACACTGCTTCAGGTCGGCATAGTGATGCCTGACCTGCTCACCAGTTCAGGGTATGCCAGTGGCACTGGTGAGGTTATGGGCAAGACAGTCCCAGGCATCCACCTTATATTGGGAACCCTGATACAGGCCCTTCAGCAGTCTCTGCTCATGGTCTTTGACAAGGAATCCTGCCATGACTTTGGACTCCTGGATGCACCAGCGCTGCGCCCAAAACTGCACATCTTCTCCCCTTCCTGACATGGTGCCTACAACGGGAAGCTACAACCAGTTATGAGATGTATTCCCACCTGTTGGGTTTAAGTAGGGCCAATTTTCCACACATTTTTGTGATTGGCCAGTTTTGAAAGACAAAGCTATGGGCAAACCTGCTTACCTAAGGTTGGCATTGTTTAAAGGGGTATACCACTGGGCACACTGAGTTAGCTGGTCTACACATTCCTTACACCTACTAAGCTGGCCTGTGCAATGCTTAGCAGTGCTTACATTAGACTTTGCATTATATTTTCTTTTTGGCATTGATTTCTTCTTCATTACATCTTATATGTATGCCTGGTATATATGATTCATGTGTATGTATACTGTATGTGGTCCTTGTGTTTTATTGGGGACTTCAACACTCTATTACAGTTACAACTCACATCTGGGCTTACTGCTGTACTCCAGTTCACAAATTTATGTTATGTAGTCAGTTATGGAACATATGACTTTATACTGATTCCTTTCATAGGTTCAGTTTGATTGTACTATAGTAAGGACTTGTTTGGTGATACCTCATTCTTCTGTACTGTTGTGATGGCTTGGTGGTTATCTACTTTGACCATAATGTATAGGATCCTGGGTTCAAGACCTGCAAGGCTGCTTATTTTGTTGCTGGGTAGAACAAGGGCAATCGGATACAGGGTGATTAAGGCATTTTTTAGCCGCTGTAATCAGGTTTGCATGGGTTTCCATAAGGGTAAGCACTGATAACCTCTGGTTAATGATGCTTACAGAGAGTTAGCTTCGATATTGCTTAAGCTGTGTGCGCATTGCTTACCCCCACCCAAAGGGGCTGAAACCCACTTACTAGTGCTTACATATGCTTACTAATGCTTATTGGTGCTTACACTTGCTTACTTTTGCTTACTCCTGCTTACAATATCACTGATTTAGACAGTTATATGTAATAGTTCTTGGGAAGGTGGGGGAATTGGAAGCTGTATGGAGTTGTCATTCATTACACATTTTACCTTCCATTTGTATGCATGATTCCAGTGTACATATACTGGATGGGGAACATGTGCTTATCTTGGGACTTTACAACATTATGACACTGACACCTCACATGTGCATTTAATGTCATACTCCGGTTCACAATTAAATGTTATTTAGTAGGTTATACAGCAAAAAATGTTCATAAACTGATTTCACATGGAAAATGGATTGTGCTGCAGAGGAACTCAAACTGGGAATGCCTGCTTGTAAGGCAATGCTCTGCCCACTACACTATTGCTATACTGATTCATTTGCATATATCTTCCTTGTTATCCTCTTCAGCCATTTAAGTTGCATTAACTGTAGCTAAGAGATGGGCACACCTGCGTACCTACGTTTTGCTTTAATCAGATTTTTAATAAAAACAAAAAGGGTTTGTTCATTTTATTTGTATTTACTTGCTGTTGTACATGAGAGGGAAGGTTGGTGGGGATATGCGGACACCTAGGAGAATTCTCGCTCATTTCTTAGGCCTTTCTACTGTTCTGCATTGCGAGGGCATGTATATTCTGAGAGCTCTGCTCTCAGACATGCCCCCTGCACTCTCACATGCTCCATGTAAGATTAGGAGCTCAGGAAGTGTGCTTCATTGATATGCATGGTGTGCTGCCATCCTGCTCCTAAACAGAAGTTTCCGTGTAGAACTAAGCTAGTTCTGCACAGAAGATTAGTAAATCTGGGGGAAAGTCTAAACCAATTGTACTAGAAGTAGTAACTTTAGTAACAGACATAAAAAAACTGTAAGTGGGCGCTTTATAAAAGTGTAGGAGCAAATTACATGGGATAAATATATAAAAACAGATACAGCAGCCATGGCTAAAAGCATAAAACTTTAATAACTTACATTAAAAACACAATGGACAATGAAAAGAGATAAGAGATTTCACAACGAGTGCTTCATCAGATCTACAGCTTATACTAAAAACAGTCTATATAAAAAAAACACGAACAACTCAAAAGCCAGAGTCAATTAACAATATAAAATCAATGAAGTAATCTCCGTGCCTTTAAAGCTGGTCTTAAAGGCATAACTCCATTCAAACCTGGAAATTTATCTGCCTGTAATGTTACAGTCCATTTAGATTCAGCCAGTTCAGTCACACCCACCTTTGCGGTGGCTCTCAATAAAAATCTATCCAAACAGCAGAGGCCTCCAAAGCACAAACACACTTGACCACCACAACACAACACTAATCAGGAGACACATAACTCTCCTAAACAGTGTGCAACTCAACCAAAGCCCCTAAGGCAAAACAGCATACCCAACATACTAGTCATAGGTGACTCAATAGTGAGGCACACTGATGTCCCACTCACTAAGCTGAATAAGGAGAAATTAACAGTCAGCTGCCTGTCAGGTGCCAGGATCGACCATATAACGCATGCTTTCAGGTCTCTCAACAACAGGTGCAAATATGACTCTGTCATTGTGCAAGTGGCTATGAATAACCTGAGACGTATCTCCCTGGCCTACATGAAAAGAGACATGGTGGAGCTCTTTGATTATGTAGCCCAGGCAGGTACCACCCTAGCCCTGAGCAGCATCCTACCATCACCCAGAATGATACCACAGTATAAGCAGAAAATGACTGATTTCAACAACTGGCTAAGTTTCTGGTGTCATTCTAAGAGGGTGCAGCTAACATTGGGTAAGGCAGCAATTCAGGCCGTAGCCTGTTATAGGTCCCCAACCATGTCCCAAGACATACACTCCACGTTCCTAAACACTCGGGAGAATATTAGAGTCCAACCTTACACACTCATACTGGGTGATTTTAACTACCCCTCCATTAACTGGGAAAACTATTCATGTACCAATACACCTGCCCAATGTTTCCTGAAATTCATTAATTCCAATGCCCTGGACCAGCTTGTTCTTACCCCCACTAGAGGTAGCAATATCTTTGACCTGGTCATTACTAACATGGGCGATGATTGCTCTACACCAATAGCCAACTCCTCTCTGGTTAGATCCGACCACAACCTAATCAATTTGGAAATCCACATCCCTCCCACACCCACCCCGCAAAGGTAACCACCATGAAAAACTTCTCCAAAGCTAACTTTGGACTCCTAAGAGCAGAGGTGGCTAACTTCACGGCACCCATGCAAATGGCTAATAGTTGCATGACCACTGAATCATACACCAATGCACTGTACGAACACATACACAACTGCATGGATCTCGCCATACCCAATTGAACCAAGACGCTCTCCTCCAAAAAAAAGGAAGCCAATCTGGTGGTCCCCTGCCATAAAAAAACTATACAACAGAAGGAGGAAACTGATCCAGAATAAGGTGAAGTCCCAAGATTGGAAAAACTTCCTTATCAGCCTCAACAAAAAGTTGAGATTCCATTATCAAATCCTCTAAAGCTAGCTATGAAAACAGAATTGCAGCAGATAGTAAAGACAGCCACAAGGCCTTCTATAGTTATGTAAAGAACCTCCACGGCAGTACTCCAATTTGCTCTAAGCTACTGCACAATGGTACCTCCTATACCAAGCCAACAGATATTGCCAATATACTGGCTGACAGATTCAGTGTCAACTTTACACCTCCCCCCCAAAGGGCCAATCACAATTCCAGTAGATTGCCAAACACCCAGTATTACTGCTGCACAAGTTAAAACAGCACTGTCCAAGGCCAAGAATAGGGCTTCTATGGGACCTGACAATATCCCTGGCTGTGTTCTACATGAACTACAGAGTGAACTGGCACCTCACCTGTGTGCCCTGTTCAATAACAGCCTCTCCTCAGGCTTTGTCCCTACTGAATGGCACACTGCTATAGTCATCCCTCTCCACAAAGGAAGAGTGACTACAGACCTTGGGAACTATTACCACATTAGCCTGACAAGTCTAATATGCAAAGCTATGGCATGCATCATCACCAACCTAATAAACAAGGAAATAAACAAGGATATAGGGAATCTTTAAACTCTGAATCCCACACAGTTTGGTTTTGTGAAGGGTAGATCATGTCTGCTCAACTTGGTTGACTTCTTTGAGTCAGTCACCAGAGCTGTAGATGAATGCAAGGTGGTTCTTACAGCCTACCTTGACCTGGCAAAGGTCTTTGATACCATTCCCCTCTCAGGAATCATAAAAAACTCACTTGGCTAGGCATCAACCTCTATATCACTTGCTGGGTTGCAAACTGGCTCACAAATAGAATCCACAGTGTGAAAGTAGCTGACTCCAAGTCAGACTGCTGACCAGTCATGAGTGGAGTCCCACAGGGATCAGCCCTGGGTCCTCTCCTGTTTGGTATCTACTTTTCAGAAGTCCAGTCCAACATGAAGGGACTCTGGCTGACAAAGTTCACAGATGATTGCAAGTTGGGAGCCATTATTAACTGCCCAAGTGATGTTGACATCCTACAGAAAGGCCTCACTGATACCAATGACTGGTGTCAGAACCATGGCTGTAAGCTCAATCCCAAAAAATGTGTCGTCATCCCCTTTGGGAAAACCCCAGTTCCCATGAACTACCACATCAATGGTAGTCCACTAAACACAGAAGCTATTCTAAGAGATCTGGGAACACAGGTAGACAGCAACCTCTCTTTTTACCATCACACTGCCACTGTGGTCAGAAAGTCCTTCCATGTGGCACATCTCATTAACTAAGGGTTTTGCATCCAGGAAGAAAGAGGTCATTGTCTCCCTCTACTCTTCCCTCATTAGACCAGTCATTGAGTACAATGCCACATTTGGCATGTACCTTACTTGACACCTGCAACTACAGGAGAGGCCACAAAAGTACCTCACAGAGAGGTTCCTAGGCCTTAAACACTTGTCCTATATGGACAGACTCAAAAAACTCCAACTATTCTCTGTCTCTTATTGCCTACTTAGAGGCGATCACTTCTTGACTTACAAAGCCATGTCTGACCCAGTTCTATTAGAAATGCTACATCTAAAAAAATCCCAATACCTCCGCACTACAAGCTCCAGAGACCTCAACCTCATTACCACAATCAACAGAATGTACTGGAGGGACAGGATCATAACCCAGAGACTTCCCATGTAATGGAATAGACTTCCCATACATGTCAAACAGAGCACCTCACTGGCCCTCTTCAAGAGAAATCTTGATGAGTGGATGGGAACTAGAAAATTCAGCCTGGGGATAACTCCAGTGGCTCTACTTGACAGAGGCACTGGAAACTAAGGTCAGGTGGCACGATGCCAGGGTAATCCTATGGACTAGGCTTGTAAAGGCTCCAGGGCAATTAGCCTAGCACACACCTATGAACCTATGTTCTTTAAATCTCCAATTCTAACATTCGGCTCAGTCACCTGAAGGCCATAAAGACAAAAGAATGTCCTATACTCTCATTAAAATGATGTGCAAGTTATGCACATCATTTTATGTAGGTAAAACCAATAGATTATTTAAAGAACGTATACTACAACATATGAGAGATATTAGGTTAAATAATGTATCAAATGCTTTGTGTAAACATATTAAAGAGAATATAGGAAATTCTTTTGTCTTTATGGCCCGAAGATTATGGCACATATATTAGTTCATTGATTTTAAATTGTTAGTTGACTCTGGCTTTTGATTTGTTTGTGTTTTCTTTATATAGACTGTTTTAGTATAAGTTGTAGATCCGACGAAGTACTCATTGTGAAAGTGCTTATCTCTTGTTATTGTCCATTGTGTTTTTAATGGAAGTTATTAAAGTTTTAAGCTTTTAGCCATGGTTGCTGGGTATGTTTTATATAGTTATTTATTTACTTGGTGGAGAGACTGACTTTTAGCTGCAGCCACTATTTTTTTCTTGTAGAAAAAATAGGAATGGTGGGAAGAATACATGCAAAATAATGTTTTGAAGGAGGAATGAAGTTTAAGGGAAGGCAGAAATTGAATGTGCTTTGTAATGTTTGACTGACAATGGGTGAATAAATTATAAGTGATGTATAATGTCTGCAACTGAAAATATGTCAATATGGTCTGTTTTCATTTAGATACATGTATGATTGCTTACGTTATAAGTGATAAGGTAATCAAGATGTTTCTTGTTTAAAAAAAAAGAACAAGGGCATTTTATACATCCCAACCCCAAACAACTTTAATTGCCTGGCTAGATCTTAGGGTCTTAGTGCCTTTTAGGCACTTGTTTACTGAGGACTTGCAGGAGGTACTAATGGGGGCAAAAAAGACCTCTACTACAAAATCATATATTAGACCATGAAAAATGTTTTCTAGTTGGTGCCAAAACATAACCTGTAACCATTTAGAGTAGCATTTTACTTGTTTTGCAATATTTGTGTGAGTTGCTTTTATATTTGCCCGAATAACTTCTCTGTCAGATTTCATTTGTTTACTATTTCAGCATGTCTGCCTATGGATCCCCCTTTTTAAGGCATTCCCATGTTAATATATTTTTTAAATGTGTTTTGCATATGAGGCCCCCAGGAAAACCATTGGCCCCTCCTTGAGACATTCATTTTATGTTAGAGAAGCTAACACTTGCTCCATTTGAACCAGCTCATGTGGTTGACTTGAGATTCTTAAGACAGAAAGAGTTGTACAATTTGCTCTGAACTCTGTAAGAGTATCTGAGTTGTAAACTCTTATGGTAGGTCAACCTTATTTCATTTTCCAAAGGGCAAGGTTTCCTTTATAACAAAGCCTTCTTTTATGCTCAAAGTGGCATTCATATTTACATAAAGCCAAACTATCCATATCCCTGTGTTATTTCCTGAGCCTCAACATGATGGAGAAAGGATACTTCATATCTTGTATGTCCACAGACAGTTCTGGTACTATCTTGACATTATAAAATTTTTCAGAACTTCCACTCAGTTGTTCATTTCTTGTTAAGGTAAGGAAAAGGGACAACCTTTGTCAAAGCAGACTATTTCCAAATGGATATCTCGGACTATTATCTTTGTTATTCCCACTGCACAAAAACTATTGCAAGCAGGGTCAAGCTATGTTCCTCATGCATTGGTTCATCTGTGGCTTTTTGGGAAGGGTTGAATTATAGAAGTATTCTAGAAGCAGCAACTTGGTACTTTTACAATGTAGAACAAGCCAGATTCCTTCTCCAGGTCTATGTCAAGTTTGCTAGGACCATTCTCCAGGGCTTTCTGGATCTTTTGTTCTAAGCTATGATGATCTACTTTTACAGCTTAGGCTATCACAGCAATGATCAATATGAAGAACATAATACAGTTGTGTAAATAAATTTATCATGACAGTAGATGTTCAAATGATCACTGCTGCAGTAGCTGCTCCTTCCTTGCAACCCTACCCCCTTTTTTCTGGTGTGCTTTTTATTCCAGTGTGTAGATATTTGTTTTTTTTTTTTTTTTTTTTTTTTTGTTATTCCTAGCAATGTCTTCTCAGGGCTAAGCCTCACTCTCTCAGTTAACATGAATGCTCTGAAGGTCTCGGCACCCGAATGTGTCTTTTTAGCCAGCTCAGCTCAAGTTAATGGTTTGGTTATGTGGAACGTGCCCTGAAACTTTGCAGGATATAAAATGCATAGCTTAGCTATTGCAGCAGTGATCATCTGAACATCTACTGTTATAGTAAATTCACCTAAAAAATTGTATTTTTCTGCAACTCAAAATGATTACATGCAACTTTGCATTTTTATTTCAATATTATTTTCTACAGCTGGACTGAAAAGTCATAATACAGATTTAAGTAGCAAAGCATGTGGCTGTTGTGTGTGTGTGTGTGTGTGTGTGTGTGTGTGTGTGTGTGTGTGTGTGTGTGTGTGTGTGTGCGTGTGTGCGTGTGTGTGCGTGTGTGCGTGTGTGTGTGTGTGTGTTCTTTTACTCACATTTAGAAACCAGCATTTATTGTCCTCAGCACTCTAGGACATACCAAAGGAAACAGAAGAATGGACTCTGGTTTTAGTCTATTTCTGACTATATTACTGACATTTCAGTGTATAATTTTTATTCTGAATTTTGAAATTGCTAACCTGTCTTCACTATATCCACTTTCACAATGTAAAGTGTACATTAGGCTGTTTGGAGAATGGCCAGAAACAGACTGAAACCACTGAGTCCTTGCCATAGAGCAATTACAATTGTTGTTCACCGCTATGTAGTTAAGAGTTGCAGTGCCCAACTTAACACTCAGAAGCCAGAGTTTAACATTGCCTGCTAAAACGTCTGTCCTCCTTTCATTTACTCATTCAGTTTTTGCACACAGGCTGTTTTCTGAATGGTATACTCAAAAGCCAGGCATTTGGGTGAAAGAACATGTCCCACTCACACTTGGAAAGGGATGATTAGAGACAGTAGTTTAATCTATAATTTTACTATGAAATTTATGTGGAATCATTATTTATGCAATAACAGTTGGCTGTATATGCAGCTTTTCAACACATATCATATGTGTGCACCTTTTATCACAGTTAACACTAGAAGAAAATAATAAAAAAATGTTCTTTTCAGGTCACTACATGCCCCACTGGAACCCCCCCCCTGCCTTCAGCATCATCCGGCACCTCTGAGAAAGGATGTCTCACTGGATGTCTGTTTTATAGATGGTGGTACCAGAAAAGGAAGAAAACAAACTAGCATTTTGATGCTTACAATGGACATAATTTGAAAGATGCACCTAAATATACCTAATTAAAGTTGAGAGTCTTTGTTCTGCAAAAGAGTAAGATCCTTTGGTGTGTGTGTGTGTGTGTGTGTGTGTGTGTGTGTGTGTGTGTGTGTGTGTGTGTGAGTGTGTGTGTGTGTGTGTGTGTGTGTGTGTGTGTGTGTGTGTGTGTGTGGGTGGGTGTGTGTGTGTAAGAGTGATCAACTGTGGAAATATACATCCATACCCAGTACTTGCCACTGTTACACCTCTGTAGTCTGTCATGACAGGCTCCTGTTTCTATGCAACCCTGAAAGGAGTAAGCATCTGAAAATTAATCACTCTAGGCATTAGTGTAAAGTACTGATTTTCTCAGTAAAAGCTGATTGTTGTATGTATTCTAAAACAGCAAAAAAATAGTTTGTGATGCAGTTCCCCATGTATCAAATGCTTTATTAAGAAGGTCATCATGAGTGTGATGTATATTATACCACAGTTTTGCTGTGTCAAGATTTTTACTGTGAATAAACAGTTGCACAGCATGAGAGCAAGGTGTTCACTTTGCCCTTCTTACCTTTCATCTGGCCTCTTTTAGTAATAGTTTAAAAGCCCTTCCTCCTTCAGGGGTTGAGGGGTACTAGCACCTGAAAGAGGAAAGCGTGTGTCATTTTAGGCAACAGACATCTAAGACTGTACCTACCCCACCCCCTTCAACTGTTAGTTACCAAACTTGCCAAGGTGCACTCACAATTCTCTTAACAGTAGAGTGGGGCTGTGTATGCCTGTCCATGTTGTTTATACTATATTATTAATTTAGTTCTGAAGCAGTAACATGTTTTGAAGCATGCTGTTTCTTTCTTTATAGTATACTTTGTTTATGATAGTTTTGAATGGATGACTGACTTTGATTCCATAATGAACCAGATATACTAATATAAACCACTGCCTCATTTCATATCAGATGCACAACTAGAATCCTGCTCATTTGCTCATCCTTTCCTTTACAATATGAATAAGCCTTAAAAGTGTCCAGCTGCTCCTTTAAAAATGCCCCCAACCTCGTAGGAGTTTCTGTCCCACAACAATATTATGTCTTTCACATGGGAGGATATTTTGAAATATGCCTCCATTTGGTTTGCATAAATGACTTCAGGCAGTGAAAGCAAAACCTTTGCATGTAATAAAGCTTCATACACCAATTCCATACGGTAAAGACCCACATCAGTCCCAGAATTCCACCTTATCTATTGGTGTAATTATCTACAAAGAAATGACTGGGGAGTGGGTGATGCTGTATATAATGGTTTAGTGATGCAATAAGGTCCCTGCAATCAGGACTGTACTTTAAGTTCTTCAACTAGAAGAAGTGAGATAGGTTAATAGATCACTCCCAGCATGCACACCCTACACCCTCACACATAAACACTCACCTATACATATGCATATACACTAGGCAGAATATATTTAGAAGTGGTCCTCGGGTTGTCCCTCCTAAGTCCCAATCTCAGTCTAAAAATGTGCTCTCTCTCTCTCTCTTTCCCTCTCTCTCTCAAATGTCATGATAGTTATGTCATTGTAGTCAACACAACAACCACTGACAGACTTACAGTTAACAGACATTTGTATACTACAAGTTGCCTGGCTTAAGGAATAGGAAATCAGAAGTGTGCACTTACAAAAATCTTTTTGAGTTACAAAAAATGTTTCTGAGTGATCCTTGGTTTTGAATTATCTTCAATATTTTGCCACTGCTTTTCCCAAGCATTTGATTTGCTGATCTGTTGTGTAGCATTTTAGGATCTTCAACAGCTTTATTAAATAGCTCCTTTTTCCTCCAAAAGCAAAGAAGGTCACTATAGCTTGGTTAGGGCCAGTGTCCTGTTCATGTGCAATATTTTCGAATATATTACTATATTTGTCACATTTCTTTTACTTTCTTTAATAACCAAACACCAGATACATGGCTATTTATGTGGCTATGCTGTTCATGTATGACTGGCAGCAACAGCTTGAAATATGTCTTTTATTGTTATTGTTATTATTATTTTAATTTGTCAGTCTGACATCATAGTGGTACATGGAAAGTAGCTGCCTTTGGGGATAAAAATGAGGCAGCACACTGACAATTAGATATGACATCAGCCATTTGAAATTTAAGACTGTAGCCATTTGTGCCTTGGCTTTCATCTCAATTTAACATCAGAGAGATACTGAGACTATATAAATATTTTTTTATGTGTGGTGGTGGGTAAGGAGGCAGGCAGTATACCCAGATAAGACTTATTAATTCTCACAGACATGTCTACCCTCACTTTGCAAACTGCTTGTTTTGCTGGGCACTACTTACTTCAGCCTTGAAAGAAAAGAAGAATACTCAGTGTATTTCTTTATGTATGTTTTATTGGGAAAAAGCTCCAAAATATCCCTCAGATCATTTAAAATCCTATGGCTTCTGGGTGCTGTCTTAATCCACTTATGTATTCCACTTATTATAGTGCACTGTTTAACATTTAGAGCATGTTGAAAGGATGCAGGAAAAAGCTAAGAATAAAATAATAATTTGAGAATAGGTAAGAAAAAGTAATCTGACTATTGTGTAATGGTCAAGACGGAAGGCACCAGAGCACTAGGACCCTTTGTCTAGGGCACTATTTTGTCTAAGGTCACCTCTGTTTATCACTCCCACATACACTTCCTGTTGGGCTACTTTTCAAACTGCACCCCCCCCCCTTTTCAAATTCCTACATCCTCCACTGGTAAAATGATCTATCTGTGGGAACTAAACTTACCCTTTAGAACTGTACCAGATATAGATTGTTTTTCTGACTTTAGTAGATTATACCTTTGTCAAAATGTAAACTGTTGCCTGCCTTTTTCCATAGATCTTTAGTGATGGTGTCAAGTTTTATGATTTCATCATTTATTTTGTAATCATGTTTGTACTTTTTGTTGACTTTCAAGATCCTACTTCTTCTGTCATGTTCTTATTAGTGCCTGAAGTGTGTATTTTATGCAGATCATCTCGCAGAAATCTGGCATATTTTTCTAAAGTAATTTTAATATACAGTCATTAGCATAGGTGGTCATCTACAACCAATTTCCCACTTTTCTGTATGAGAGGAAGAGCCCATGAAAAGCATCAGTATTAAAGACACCTGCAGGACACCACAAGTAACCCCTTTTGGGGTAGATGGGAAACCCTTACCATAACCCGATATACCTTGTACTGCAACCATTGCATTACATGTTGAATTGGTTCCCTATCAGAAGCCTGAAACACTATAAGCCTGAAAATCAAAATCCTGAAACCAAAAGCCTGAAAATTCAAAATCCCGAAAACCCAAAATCCTGAAACTCAAAATCCTGAAAACACAAAATGGACATACTGACGTCATTGTGGCTTTGCTATTGTTAGCCCTGTGGTGTTAGGTCATGCGTTGGGTTCAGGTAAGTGTGCGGTTGGTTTTCTGTTAGGGTTAGGGGTGGTTTAAGTGAGTTAGGGTTAGGGCGCAGGTCAGGCATGTATGCAATAGTGACAAATATTGGGGTTAGGGGCGGTTTAAGTGAGTTAGGGTTAGGGCGTGGGTCAGGTGAGTGTGCGATAGTGACGGACCTTTGGGTTAGGGTTAGGGTCAGGGTCAGTTGGTAGATATTAGTGTCTTTATAGTGACATATTAGCATTATTTGTGTTTTCAGGATTTTGAGTTTCAGGATTTTGGATTTTCGGGATTTTTAATTTTCAGGCTTTTGGTTTCAGGATTTTGATTTTCAGGCTTATAGTGTTTCAGGCTTCAGATAGGGAACCGTTGAATTACATATAAGTTAACATTTAATGCTACTAATTTGTAAATTGTTCCATTATGTTACGCAAGATGAGTATTTTAACAAGGCTGGATATGCAGCATATGCTGACAGCCTTTCATCAAGTAGTTATGCTTTCTTTAAATAATTCCATACCATTCATAAGGCATGATCACCTCCTGACAAACCCAAATGGCTTCATATCTAACAGAAATATATCTCCCATTTAATTTAGGATATACTCCATGATGACCAGCTTCATGCTTTCATGCACAAAACCAGTGTGGGTAATTGGTCTAAAAGTGTGTAGGTCTGATATGAACCCCTCCATTTGTGAATGGTACCAGCAGAGCAAGTTGTCATTGGTCAGAGTTATATCTGTATGTTAACTTATTTAACAAGCTTGACAGGGGTTTATTCAAATTTTCCTTGATTCACTGTAAGAAAACATCAGTTATTTTGTCTGGACCCAACAAACTTGACATTTTAATTTTTCTTGACGCAACAATTATCTTGTCTGTAATTATAAAAAAAAGATAGTTCCCCTTCTTCTCTGTAGCACTTAGACATATTTCCTTGATTATTGTAAAGTTATACAACATGTTTATTCAACTACATTTCTTATGTTTTATGGCTGAATGGTCACTTCATTTTTTGTTAATATCATAATGCGGTGGTGGTGCTGCGGTAGCGTTGTCGCCTCACAGTTAGACGTTGCCCGTTCGATTCTCAGTTAGAGCGTCTTCTGTGTGGCGACATGTGTGAATGGGCATTCCTTCGTTGAAGGCTGTGCATTAGGCCCGGCAAGCCAGCATGTAAAAATCTACTGCCAATCATTAGCGGACCGGAGTTCCGGTGTGGCAACCCCTAACCGGGAAAAGCCGAAAGACACAATCATAATGCACTCAGAAAAAACATCCTTTCAGCCATCTTATGTAAGTAAATAACATAGACTATATTATTATTCCTTTTCAGTCATTTAACCTAAGCTGAGCTCATACATATATTTGGAAAAATTGATAAGAAAAAAATAATAGTTCTGTACAAAATACATTTTAAAAGCTTATTTTTGTAATAAGAGTAATTCTTGAAAACTAAATAGTAACTTTTTTTAACTGTAGAGAATTTTTAAAATTTCATTTTTTTTTTTTTTTTTTTTTTTTTTTTTTATCTTTCAGGTATATTTCTATTTGTGAGTGTGTTCATGAATGCAGTAATTAATTATGTCACTGAGTTCATTGATAGCATCCTGATCAGACGTACTTTGCTACTGAGAAAAAATATCCCAGTCTGTTTTCACAAGTGTGTCATCCAAAGTTCCATTGAAAAAAAAAATCTAAGTGTTTGCAAATGTATTTTTGTTTTAGTCTTCAACTAATGATGAACATAATCTGTGTTACCTGCAGATGGTGTAGTCATGGGCAGGTAGTAGAAAGATCCTAGTTTTGTTAGCATAATATGCAAGATATATTATCATCCCTAGTTTAATTTCCTTAAAGTGTCTGCTATGCAAGCTGATTTGCATAACCAATTAATATTTTGATATATTGATTTGATACTATTAAATCAACATTTGGTTAATTAAAAAATCTCTCATATGAATTCTTTTTTCTTGACTTTACATCCTAGTTTGTAAGGAACCCTCATGATGTCTAGGGCCATAGATGGCATGAAGTAGTTTTCTATAATATTATATTCAGTCAGTGTCTATGAGTAATTTCTAGTCCTGAACTGATTCCTTGCTTCTGTCTTTTGTATGTATTTTACAAAGATTCTGGCACTGTTTCTATCCCATTAGGTATATATCTTCAGGTGTGAAGGGACAAAAGTTCCTGCATAGTGCTTATATGCCCATGTTAAATGTGTTCAGCTTTGGGTTGAGACACTTTTTCTATTTCTTTAAGTTTGGGTCTGTCAAATACATGCATTGTCAGTCTTAACATGTGTTGATCCCTTGATGTCTTGTTTTGTTTATTGCTGGTAGGATATCAGTCATATTCTTGATATATGTTAAACATATTCTGTATCTTCTTAAGACTTGTTAAAACTTGGAAATAATATCCTCCATTATTAGGTTTGATCTCACCCTATACAATAACATGTGAACTTCACAAAAAGACAATGCCTGGAGTTGCCACACCATTGTCAGAGTTATACAGATGCATATCTGGAGCCTGACAACGAAACAATCATACTGCAATCCTGAGCCTATTTTGACAAACCAAGTATACTGACATCTGATAGATATTGCTAAAATGTCTCTTTCCTGACACAAGCATTTTACTTGAAGGGATCAGCACTAGATTCGCTCTTAATAGTAGCAATATTTAAAGAACTACAGGTATAGTTATTTCTATAAATATCATATGCAAATTAAATGTAGGTATTTATTGGCCTCTGTTGCCCTAATATTTAAATATCCTACCTCACAATTAGGACAGACTGGAAATGACTTAATAGTCTTTAGTTAAACTGGCACAACCTCAGATATAGTATATGTAGAAATCAGAGGTGTTAGGGGATATTAAATTTAAAAACACCATCTTTGAAACGTAGTGTGCCATGGGTGGTACAACTGTCCACAGTATATTGTTCACAATATATTTTACATCAGTAATATAAAGCCAGCCCATACTGATGAATGCCATTTTTTTCTCTAAGTTGTATATTAAAAGAGCAATATTCATGTGTTATATTTTGCTTCTTTGCATACCTTAGGGATTTTTTGTTAGTCAGTATTGTGCCTGAGTTATTCTTTATGCTGTACTGGTACTTTACTTTTATTCTAATATTCATTTTTTTTAATTTTCATATTTCGCTTTAATGTGCCTACCAGCCAACTACTGTGCCCATATTCTGCTGTGGGAAGAAGCATAACCCGGAGCCACTACTGCCTAGAGGATGCATGGTGCAATCATGCCTTGTCTTGTAGAGCACCAGCTAACTACTGTGCCCATACTGTGCTGCTAGAAGAAACAAAACCTGAAGCCAATACGGCCTATAGGACACATGGTTCAGTCATACCTTTTCTTCTAGAGCAGACATTTATGCAGATGCTCCATTGCCCAATGGGGGCCAAGAGGCAGAAATAAGTAGCTGGAAGGTGAACACTTTTGAGGAGGAGTAGGGAACAGTACAAGAATTAACTCTATTGATCTAGTTATGAAAACATAGTAATGGGTGTGTTGATGTGCAAATGAAGGTGTGCTTGTAGGGACACTTTAATGTGCAGGTGTGTTGAAATGTGCGTAATAGTGCATGTGACTTTTTCATTTATTAGAAATAGAATACTACGTGTTGTTGGATTTTATGATAGCCAGATTCATCATTTGGGAATATATGCATGTTTTGGTTTGTCCCATATAGCACAAATTCAACAAAATAAAAATAAATGCAGATATTTATTTGTCTTTAAAGTAAAATAATGATATTAAATTTTTTTTTTAAAGTAACTGTATATGTACCATTTTCTGACAAATGTCAGAAGGCATGTCTTATTTTGTAGAACTTTCTTTATATCAAAGAAAGAATAGTCACAAGCTGTCAGTAATTTGCAATAGCATCTTTAAGCGGATCAGTATTAAAGGTTTTAAATAACAGAAGAACACTTTATCAGTTTTAAATGTGATCAGGAATATTAGATAAGATAAGGAGTCAGAAAGCTTGTGGAAATGAATTTTTGGCCAAAATATGACTGACAGCTATAATAAAAATTAAATGAGTCAACATGATGAAAAGAGACACACACAAATGTGAGCTAATCATTAAATTATAAAACATGAGTGAGATCATAAAAAGCGTACCAAGTCATTATGCAATCAGATATGAACCAGTTAGTAGTGACAGAGCAAACATACATCAGATCAACTGTCATTCTGAGGCAACATTTTGTAATATACAAAAGTTATAGTATTGCCTTTGTAGTGGGAAAATAATTGTACATTCTCTGAAATCAGGAATCCAAAATCCCAGCTGGATATTCTTTTTATGCATGCCACAGTTTTGTATGGATTTATTCATGAACCTTCTTAAACATTTTTTTTTTCCCCATTCACTGCATAGACTAAAGACGACAAAAAAAATCAGTTTCGCTTGAAGTGCTTCAAGAACAGGAATATCAGAGATGTCAACAACACAAGTCTCAACTGCAGAATGCTACACACAACATAATAATTATATAGTTCTTCATTTTCTGAGGTTCTGTACATACTTATTGTTAGAAAAGCTATGGCAGCCTTAGACTTTACCTTTGAAAGTGTGATGACTGTACCTAACCTTGAATTCCACCAAAAAGTGTTGGGGCTTCATATTTATAAAATATTACAAATAGTAAAGATGTGCAACACCAAGATATGATATTTAAGGAGAGGAATTTGTTCTTTTCTATTTGTGATAAGTATTAGATACAAGGACAGACACATTTTTCTCTTGAAAATGTTGTTTTCTGGAATGTTGAAATATATACATAAAAGTAGTGAAGGAGGCAACTATCTGAAAGCTCTGATTGGTACAATTACAATAAAGAACCTGTTGACATCTCATATTTTTATTTTATTTGTGGTTATTTCTTCCTTCTGTTGTAGCACAGTCATTCATTCACTGTAAGTTTTGTTGCTTTATCTATTTTTCTCTTCAAGGCAGGAGCACCTTTTTCTGTCCACATGTCTTCATATGTCAGAGCAGAGTGAGATTAGGTCACAAGTAAGGCTCATGGGTCTCTGTTTCAGTTTGCTCTGTTTCTGTTGCATTCTATGATGTTATATGTCTGCAAAGAATATTAACTTGCATGAATATGTTAATTTGGGTTGAATATGACCACAGGACATGTGATATTGTACTAATTTTTCCCACACATCTGAATGAAGTATTATGTATTCATTAATAAACAATAAAATGGATTGCAGATGTTAGACTCTTCCACAATTTTAGTGATGCAATAACAGCATTAATGTAAAGGGATCCAAATAAAGTAATGTTTACTGAAAATCTATTCCTGCAAAGCAAAATGGGCAAAATGGAGAATGTTTTAATTGAACAAATTTGCATCTAGAAGCCCATAAATGTGAACTATATTCTAAATCGCCTACAGACCAAAACACAATAATTATTAAATTCTAGAACACAGGTGTTTGGGGGGGCATTCTAAATAATGCTGTGTATTACGCTATTAGGCACAGTTCTGCAGCACTAAAATATGAAGTTATGTACTCACCATAACATTCCATGTGAATTGTCCATTTCACCTTCATTCATTACTTATGGGTTTGGAACCAATCCTTGGTTCCGACTCAGCTGTTTTCTAAAGCTCGAGGTCCCCAACCAGCTTTTGGCACACTCCCTATCCCATACTGATCCAGGGTATTCCCTAGATCTTGTGTGCTGGTAAAACAATTTACATATATATATATATATATATATATATATATATATATATATATATATATATACATACATATATACACCTTTATATATATATATATATATATATATATATATATATATATATATATATATATATATATATATACATACATACACCTATACAGGAATCTTCTATTGCTTCATAATCTAAGAAGAGAGTCAGAGACAACCATATACCAATTAGAAAACCTCTCGATCCACCAGGAGTTAAAAAGGATGGGGGCAGGAGAGTGGGATGTAAGAATGAAGGCTAGATGGACAACTCACATGGAACGTTATGGTGAGTATAGTACATAACATCTTTATGTGTATTTGTCCAATCTGCCTTCATTCATTACTTATTGGAAAGTGTCCCTAGCACCATCTTTCTTGGGTGGCTCACTGGAGAACATTCTCCAGAACAGTGGACCCAAAGGAGGTCCTGTCCTTGGAGGCCAAATCCACTTTGTAATGAGTAATAAAGGTATGAGGCCTTGACACCATTGCTGCCGCGCAAATGGTATCAAGTAGTACTCTTGCACTGATGGCAGAAGAGGTAGAGATAGCTGTCTTAGAATGAGCTCTTATTTTGTCTGGAGGTTGTTTCTTCAGTGAGTGATAGGTATATGAGATTTTTTTTGCTACTGAAACTCCTTTCTTGGAGTATGAAGAGAACACAAACAATTGATCAGTTTTTCTAAAATCCTTTGTTCTGTGTAAGCAGAAACATAACTGTCTATGTATATCAAGTTGGTGTAATGTGTATTCTGCATTATTGCCATAGATGGGGAAAAACAGCTAAGTCTAAAGATTGATTCAAGTTCGATTCTGAGCACACATTTGGTAGAAAGGATGGGTTTGTGCGAAGTGAGCATCTATCAGAATGGAACAGCATGTATGGGGGCTTAATGGATGATGCTTGTAATTCTGAAACCCTTATAGCTGAAGTGATATCCACTAAGAAGATTATCTTCTACGTTAAGAATTTCAAGTCACAGGATGACGCTGGTTCAAAAGGGTGGAAAATTATCCAGGATAATATGAAATTTAGGTTGCATGGAGGTAGCGGTGGTTTAATGGGTGGTCTTAACAAGTTAGTACCTCTCAGGAAAGCTTTATAAAGGCTGTGTGACATAACGTTGGGTCCTCCTTCTCCAAACATGAAAATTAGAGACTGCTGGTAACTGTACTCGAATAGTAGTTGCAGCTCCACCCTCATTAAAATGTTCAGATAAAAAATTCCAGTATTGAAGATATGGATGCAGAAAAAGGGTCAATATGATTTTTTTTATGTCCCAGAAGTAAAATCTTTTCCATTTGCTGACATATAATCTTCTCATAGAAGCTTTGTGAGAAGAAATCAGGATATACTGTAGTGAGATAGAAAGGTTAGGTAGCCTGGCTATGTTTGGAATTGGAGCAGCCAGGCTGTCAACTTGAGGGTTTGAAGAAACAGATGGAGCATTCCCAATGGATGGGTCAGAAGATCTGGTCCTGGTTCCAGAACCCAAGGCTCCTCCTGTAGATGAGGCCAGAAGAAAGGGAACCAAATTTGATGAGGCCAGTATGGGGCTATAAGTATTAAAATCCTTCCCCAATGTGCTGACTTCCTGAAGAACTTTGGGTATCACTGGAAGGGGAGGACAGGCATAAAGGAGTCCCGGGGGCCAATCATGAACAATTGCAACCGTTGAGGATTCCCCCGGAGGGGAGATTAGGGCAAGGTAGCTGCTGCATTTGGTGTGTATGGATGTAGCAAAAAGATCACAGCAAGGCTGGCCCCATTTTTGGAAAATCATTTCCGCTATGTCTTGTTTCAGGGACCACTCATGAGGCTTCAGTATTGCTCTCCTGAGTTTGTCTACTATGATGTTGGATTTCCCGGGGATATGCATTGCTATAAGAAAGCACTGGGAGGAGGTTGACCACTGCCATACTCTCAGGGCTTCTCAACAAAGGGAGTAAGATATGGTTTCTCCTTGTTTGTTTATGTACAATATTACTGAGATACTGTCTGTTTGGATCACAATCATTCCCAGAAAAAGAGAGTCTTGAAATCCCTGCAACGCAAGAAGCACTGCCCTCATCTCTAGGACATTGATGTGCAAGTGGGCCTTTGTGATCCTGCCAAGTGCCTTGGACTGTTCTTCCCTGATAATGCCCCCCCCCCCACCCTATCTATGAAGCATCCTTGGTCACTGTGGAGAGTGGTTGTGGAAGAACAAAGGATCGACCTAAGGTTACCTGATCTGAGTGGAGCCACCAATGAAGGTCTCTCCTGTAAGACTTTGGCAACGTAATGAGTTGCGACATCGGAAGCTCCTGCATGGACCACTGAGTGAACAGTAGCCAATTTTAAAATTCTCATGTGCAGTCTTGTTAGGGGAATGATACTTATTGTTGCTGCCATAGTATCCAATACTTTTTGAACTGTCCTTGCCTGAGTCATTGTTTTGAAGAGAAGGTCTAGAACTTTTATCTTTAAGGTTTGTACTCTGTCTGGTGGAAGCTTTACCATAATTGTTGTGTATAAATCTTTGCCTATAAAAACGATATGTTGAGCTGGCAATAAGGCAGATTTTTCATAGTTTATTGTGATGCCTAGGTGAGAACAGAGTGGTGTCTCTTGCTTTTGTTAGTAGATAGTTGGTGGTGGCATTTAGGGGCCAGTCATGTAGATACGGAAACAGTCGTAATCCTAAATATCTTAGGAGAGCTGTAACTACTGTGATCTATTTGGTGAACACTCTGGGGGCTGTAGTGAGGCCAAAGGGCAGAGCTAGAAATTGGTAGCGATTGGCTCCCAGCCAAAAGCGCAGATGACTCCTTGATGGCTTATCCATTTTTATGTGGTAGTACACATCCTGGAGGTCTATAGAGCATATACAATTGCCTTTTCCCATAAAGGGAAGTATTGACTGCAGTGTTACCATCCAGAACTTTGCCTTCTTTACAGATTGGTTCAGTTTGCTGAGATCCAGTATGGGTCTTCAGTCCCTGTTTTCTTTCAAACAAAAAGAACGTCGAGTAAGTTCCGGATTCTGTCTGATCTGCGGGGACCATTTGGATGACTTTTATTTCTAGCAATTTCTGTATTTCTAGGGTTGCTTGTTTCCTGTGACTGGGTGGAGCATATGGGATGTTTTTTATGCATGGGACAGGAAAGAAAAAGGGAATGGAGTAGCCTCTGGATATGATGCATTGCACCCACTTGTCTTTTGTTATTCTCAGCCAAGCATTTGGGTACAAAGAAAGTCAACCCCCGACTGCCTCCAGAGGGGGACAGATGGGCCTCCTTTCAGGAGCGCTGAAAGGGCTTATCAAAGAAGGACTCTCTGTCTCCCTGGTTCTGCCAACCACCTCTGCTGTGTGTCTGGCATCTTGCATTATTGCTTACCCTCTGCCCCTGGGGGAAGGCTCACCACGTGTGTCTTGGAAGGCTGTCTGGGATTTTCAAAACCATATTTTTCCTCCCCTTTGACCTTTGGGATAAGGTCTAGAAGGTGTGGAAAAATGTAATCCAATGGCAGAGAGAGTCTTTCCGTCTGGTTAGTGTCTCTTTCACATTAGGCCTGAACAAGGACGAGCTGTAAAAGGGGGCATTAACAAAGGATGACTTGAAAGGTTCCGCAAAATTACACAGACGCATCCAGGAATGTCTGCTGAGGGCAATTCCTGAAATCACTGACTGACTCGCTCCATTGGCTACATAAGAAACGAGCCTCATGGATGAGTTAACTACTGAATTTAAGGTGAAGAGCTGGGAAGACACTTTGTCTGATACCTCCCCAGCTACTGAACCTTGAACAGTATCTCCAAGGACCTTCAGAAGATCTCTCTGTAATCTGATGAAATGAAATGAGTAAGATAATTCAGGGACCTGAGCATGAAGGTCGCTGAAGAAAACATGCGCTTTCCATATCTTTCCATCATACGAGACTCCTTGTTTGGAGGATGGATAGAAGTGGACATTTCAGGCAACTCCTTTTTGGTGGCCACTGCCACTTCCATAGCATCTACTGGGACACATTTAGTAAGGAAGGACTTATCCTCAGTGGAAGTGATGAATTTGTTTGGTCTCTGTGAAATAGGCTCCACTGAATCTGAAGACTCCCATGCCTTTTGCCAAACTAAATCCATAAGTTTGTCAAAAGGCGGAGACACCCAAGTGGCTGAACAGCAAGACCCAAAGGCTTTCAGGTAGATAGACTCCTTATCAGTAAGGTTGATGGACTTCCAGCCATCTCTCTGTTTAAGGATTTCTAGTATATCTGCAAAGCTGACCCTCAGAGGGCAACTGTGGGGACCCTTCTGACTCATTGAGGTCTGTGTCTGACATGACTGACTCCTCTGAGGAGTCCAATTGCTTCCTCTTACATAATCTCTTGTGAGGGACCTCTTCAGCAGGGCATTCTGGAGAGGTTTTGGAAGAGATGGGTTCACCCATTGGGGGATCCTGAGGCCTTGGGTCTCCATGTCTGTGTGGGATTGGTTGTGTTGAGACTGACACCAGGACCTGTGAGTGGAGCTGCTCAAGGGGACAGCACTCTCATCATCACCTCAAAAGCCCCTGCCCATGACCCAAGGAAGCCAAGGGAACAAAAGAACCAGGAGGACCCCCAGACCCAAGGCGGTTGGCTCCAAGGCTGATGTAGGATCTGAGCTCATACTTGCCAAGGCTCCAAGAAGCAAAGCTGGATCCAACAACTGTCCGATCTGACTATCCCCCCATGGACCTGACCAGAGAGTGTCAGCTCCTAGACTCCTCAGGCTCAGACTGCACCAAGGAAGTCGGAGCAGAAATTGGAGCCATAGACCCTGGGGGCAGTCTCAGCTATGATGGTTCCACTACTACCAGGTCCATGTCTTCCAGCTCCCAGGCCCCGAGGTGGGTCGGAAGAGGAATTGAAAGCAAATGGGAAGGTCCACTCAGATCCGAAGCCCGCTGAGTCAGTTTTGACAATTACTTAGCCAGCGCGAGTGTACTCAAGAGCCTCCACACCACACAACCACATCCTCATCTGACAACCTGGATGATCAAGAGGAGGGGCAGGCAATACAAATTTGTGTAAAATTGGTGACCTCAAAGTCGGATACACTGGTTTCAAAACAGGGGACTAACTCTGACTGTGTAATACCAATGGCTCCGAAACAGATGGGGCCGAGGTAGAAGGTTTATCAGGTCTGAAAGTCTTCAGGTCCGATGAAGTCTTTGATACTTTTTGAGATGGCCCCAAATTTTCTGATGATGATGAAGACCTTTTTGTTGATTTTCCTGATTTAGAAGAAGGGAAAGAGCTTTCTTGTGGTGCAATCTGTCCTACTTCTTAAGATTCAGAAAAGGAAGTTTTTAGTAATCTTCTAAGTATCAGCTTATTTTTCCTCTGAAGGAGAACCCTTGAACTAAAAGAGTGGCATGTAATGCATGACTCTTGTAAATTCACTGTTCCAAGACAGTATACACATTTTGAATGGTTATCTGTTATGGACATCTTTAGAAAACATTTTGAACATTTTTTGAAGCCAGAAGTCCTTGGCTCTTTCACTTGCTTAGACATGACAAAAAATATACAGTAATAGACTAATTAATACTAAACACTAATGTTATAAGTTTGTTATTTTTTTTTTTAAACACAGCACACAGGAGGGGAAGAAAAAACCCTCTAACATAAGTAGGTTAGCAGAAAACCGCTCTCTAAATTAAACTAGCTAGTTATATGTAGAACGACAGTAGCAAAAACACACAGCAAAAAATTGCAATGAAAACAACTTTTTTTTTTTAAAACTGAACCACACAACACTCTGAGAACTGTAGAAATACACTGGCCCTCTAACTAAAAACAGACCCAGTAGATCTCTAATTAAAAAGGAGCTAACAACTCTTTTAAATACACCTATAAGGCTAAATTAACACTAAGCCAAAGAAAACAGTAACAGCACACAGTAAAGAAGTCAGGATAGGATAAACTGTAGGCCTTAAAGTAAAAAGGATGACCTAAAGATAAAAGGAATGTAACAGACACAGTCTAAACTGTGATCAGACTACCTAAAATACTCACACACTTTAAAAATTTACAATCCTAAAACTGTTGAGAAAAAGTAAGAAAAAATCAAAATTTAGACAGAGCCATTTGAGGAATACTCAATATTGTTTAAGTGGCAAATGAGATCTGGGAATACCATGGAGCATCATGGGATAGAGAGGGAGCCATGAGCTGGATGGGACCTCGAGCTTTAGAAAACAGCTGAGTCGGAACTGAGGATCAGTTCCGAACCCATAAGTAATGAATGAAGTCGAAATAGGGCAACTACACATCAATAGGTAAGACACTTTGTCCTCCATGCATTCTACTGAAAACAATTTACATTTATTTCCTTGTTATTAAAAACTAATAGCATAATTTGTTAACTGAAATTCCAGGATAAGCAGCAGTGTGCACCTTGGAGCTAATTCAGACACATGTAGCATAGTTATATAATCTGGTGGAATTCTTATGCTCATGAAGGTATGATTTAGTAATGGTCAACATTATGGGAAAGAATGTTTTGTTACTGGAAAGAACCTTTTTGTGAATGGAAATTAAGATAAACAGCATAATGGAGAGATTCAGAAATGTATAAAAGTTGTGCAAAATGTCTCAGCTGCTAGTGAGTTTCTACAATGTGATTTCTCAGTGAACAAAGACAAAGGACTATGCAACAATGCCAGAGATAGCAGCTGTATTATCTGAGCAATAGATGTTAGAGGCCACTCTAGTAGCCAACATCTTTGATTTTGAGTGTCCTCACCCTTGTCATCTCAGAAGGATCTGAAAGTGCTTAACATGCATATGGCCATTATAGAATGCTAATGTGTGGAGACACCATGCAACAATTAGTAGACAAGAGTCACCTTCAAATAAAATCTGATGCAATATGTGGAATGCCGAATCCCTTGTACAGTAAAGTATATGTAGTTTCATAATTCTTACTACAGCCCTCTTTTAGTGCCCATCAGGGGACATAGGGGGTACATCACAGGCATCATCCTCATGACTATTAAACCAGTTCTTTCATGTTGTGTTGCAGAATAGGGAGTAGCGTATGTGGTTTCCAAGGACGACAGAGTGGAGAAACAACATTACATATGTGGGCATTCTGTGAAACAACTTGCTTTCCTGAAATTCTAGTAGCCGCTGACTGCACACATAGATCAGTATCAACGTCCTGCCTGATACCCATGGACAAAGGCACATTAAACAGAAGGGTTTACAGTTCATGAACTGACAGGTTGCATGCAATGCAAAGGGTATTATATACAATGTGTCTGTGTACTATTGAGCTAGTTGACATGATTCCTACATCTGGCACATGTCTGATGTATACCTGTGGTTTGTGCTGGGTGGATTCTCTTAAGGATATGTTATTGATGACGCAGGTTATGTGCTGGAGCTATTCCTCATAACTGTGATATGCAAACCACAGGGCATGAGTGAGTTCAATATCAGACTTCATTGCCACACACCAATGGACATAATTAAGCACAATGGACTTTAAAACTGGTGCATGTAATACTACACCAAGGCTACTCCGTTCAGTGTACATAGGTTCATAGGTTTATACTAGGCTATCTGCCCTAAGGCATTTACAAGTCTAGCCCAAGGTTTTGTGGCTTACGCCACCCCCTATATGAAAAAAATACTATGCCCATTAGTTTGTTGTGCCTTTGTCCAGCAGTGACACAGAGATGATTCCCGGGGTAAACCTACGATCTCCCATCCACAGGTCAAGATTTCTCTTGAACAGAGCCAGCGAGGTGCTCTGCCTCACATGGACCGGGATTCTATTCCACAGCATAGGGAGTCTCTGAGTGATAAATCTATCCCTCCAGCACGTCCTATTTATATCCGTGCTAAGGTTTAAGTCGCTTGCTCTAGTGGTTTTGGTGGATTTGGATTTTTTGAGGTGGAGCATGTCCATTAATTCCGGGTTGGACATGGCCTTGTATGTCAGGCACATGTCATCTCTGAGCAGACGGTATGCGACTGAATAGAGCTGGAGTTTCTTCAATCTGGCAGCATATGACAGATTTTGGAGTCCCTTTATCCTTTTGGTGAGGAACCTTTGGGGTCTCTCCAATTGCTGCAGATGTCGGGTGAGATACATCCCGAATGGGGCATTGTACTCGATCATTGGTCTGATAAGTGAAGAGTACAGGGGAACAATGACTTCACTAGATCTGGATGTGAATCCCTTCATGATCAGGTGGGCAATGCAGAAGGTCTTTCTAACCACTTTAGCAATGTGAGTGTCAAAACAAAGGCCACTGTCAACCTGGGTCCCCAGGTCCCTGATAACCTCTTCTGTGCTTAGTGGATTGCCGCCTATATGGTAGCTTGGGGTTACCTTGTTTTTCCCGAAGGGTATGACTATACATTTTTTGGTGTTTAACTTCAGGCCATGGCTCTGGCACCAGCTATCTGTTTCTGTGAGTCCCTTCTGAAGGATATCCATGTCCGATGCACTTTCCACTATGGCGCCCAGTTTGCAGTCGTCTGCAAACTTTGTCAGCCAAAGTCCTCCCATGTTGGCCTGTACTTCTGAGAAGTAGATGCCGAACAATAAGGGGCCAAGGACCGAGCCCTGTGGGACACCACTTGTGACCAGCTTGGAGTCTGACATAGCGCCAGCAACTCTAACCCTGTGGGTTCTGTCCTTAAGCCAGTTTGCAACCCATCTTGTGACATATGGGTTTACATTTAAGCTGGTAAGTTTTTCTACAATACCCGAGTGGGGTATTGTGTTGAAAGCCTTTGCAAGTTCAAGGTAGGCTGTATGGACTGCCTTTCCCTCATCAATGGCCTTGGTGAGTGTTTCGAAGAAGTCGACCAAGTTCAAAAGGCATGATCTGCCCTTGACGAAGCCAAATTGGGTCGGGTCCAATGTCTGCAAGTCCCCTATATCTTTGTTTATGAGCTCCATTATGATCCTCTCTATAGCTTTGCAGATTACACTTGTTAAGCTTATGGGGCAGTAATTACCAGGGTCCGTAGAGGCACCGCCTTTGTGGTGTGGGACCACAGTTGCCATACGCCACTCCTTGGGCACGTATCCTGTGGTAAGGCTGAGATTAAACAGCTGCCTTATGTGCGGGTTTAATTCCTCATTTAGCTCGTGTAGCACACAGCCGGGGACACCATCTGGTCCCATTGATGCTGTGTTTTTAGCTTTAGAGAGAGCAGCTTTCACCTGCGCATTTGAGATGTCTGGGAGGCTACACTCCGCTGGGATAGTTATCTCTCCTTTAGGGGGGGTGAAGTTTGCACTGAACCTGTCTGCCAGTATGTTGGCAATGTCTGTGGGTTCAGTGATTTTTGTATCATTTTGGACTAATTCTGAGCATATCTGGGAGTTTCCACCCAGGTTCCTAACATAGCTGAAAAAGGCCTTATGATTGTCCTTTGAATCCATGGCAATTTTTCTCTCAAAACTGGCCTTAGTTGATTTTATGAGTGCTCGTATTTTTTTACTAATAATGATCAGGGGTGACTTCCCTTTTTGGATTTTGTTCTATCATGTAATAGCTTTCTCCTCTTATTGTAAAGTTTGTTAATGGCTGGGGTCCACCAGACTGGACGTTTGCCCTTTGTGGAAAGAGTCTTGGTTTTATTTGGGATTGCCTGATCCATGCAGTCCTGTTCATAGAAGGCATTTGTAAGGGCTTCTGCAGCTTGGGTTGTGGTTTCCACTGGCTCAGGGGCCTTGAAGGATACCACACCAGTCTTGAGTAGTGTGAAGTTTGCTTTAGAGAAGTTCTTCACTGTGGTCTTTTTTGTTTGGGGTGGGGGCGGGATATGGATTTTCAGTGAGATTAGTTTATGATCAGATCTCACCAATGAGGGATATACTACCAGTGTGGAGCATTTTGTCCCCATGTTTGTGTTAATGAGATCTAGTATATTTTCTCCTCTCGTGGGAACAGTGATTAGCTTTTCCATGGCATTTGAATTTATGAACTCCAGGAACCGTTGGGCTAGAAAGTTAGGGCTTGAGTAATTTTCCCAGTCTATATTTGGGTAGTTGAAGTCACCCAATATGATGGTGTTTGGAGATACATTTATACCCTCCAGTGTCTTCAGGAAGGCTGTGTGGGGTTCCTGAGTTTGAAAGGGTGGCCTGTAGCATGCTACAATTTGTAGAGCACTTTTGCTTATGGTTAGTTGCACCTGGATGGTTTCCGAAGCTTCGTGCGTTGCCACCAACCTGGAGGTGTGGGTCTCCTTTATGAATATGGATACACCCCCTCCTTTTGTGGTGTGGTCCGGGTTTTGGGGCCGGAACGCATGATATGAGGTAAAACCTAATAGTGCCGTGGTGCTCTCAGGAGCCTTGAACCAGGTTTCAGTTACAGCACAGACATCGATGTTCTCCATACTGAGAAGGGCCTCGAGTGCGTGCATTTTGAGATTTAGACTTCTGGCATTGAGCAGCATTACCCTCAGTTTCTTCCCATTTTTGTTTTCTAGGGTGGTAGGGTTAGAATTTGAGCCTTTCCTAAAAAAGGCACTATAGGGGTGGCAAGAGCCTTAGCCAATATCCGGAATCCCAGGGGTGACAGGTGCAAGCCATCCCTTGCGAAGCAGCGTGGCTTGTCAAGCATGTCATCCCAGGCAGACAGACACTGGATCCCCTTTGAATGACACCAGACATTAAGCCAATTGTTAAAGCTGATCATCTTGTCTCTATATTGTGGCATCATTCTTGGTGAAGGAAGGATACTGCTCAGGGTCAGGGTCATACCTGCCTGGGCTACATAATCAGAGAGCTCCTCTATGTCTCTTTTCATGTAGTCCAGGGAGGTACGTCTCAGGTCGTTCACACAAGCATGGACAATGACTGTGTCATATTTGTACTTGCCGTGGAGTGACCCGAGTGCTTGTGTTATGTGGCGGATTCTAGCGCCCAATATGCAGCTTACTGTGACCCTCTCCTTCTTCAGCCTGGTGAGTGGGACGTCAGTGTGTCTGACTATGGAGTCACCTATGACAAGTATGTTTGGTGTTGTATTTGGCCTTAAGGGCTGTGACTGCTTTGCACACTGATTTTGTGGTTTATGTGTTGCTTGTGGGGTGTCTTGAGGTAGCAGTTGTTTGGGTGTCTGCCTTGGAGGCCTCTGCTGTTTAGGTAAATTTTTAATCAGAGCCTCCGAGTATGTCTTTGTGTGTTTATGTGTTTGATTCAGTGGTGTGGTAGCATTATGTGAAGCTGGTTTTGTGGGGTGTGTAGTTGCCTTCTCCTCCTGTCTGGTCTTGCCAGTCCTGAGTTGAGAGAGCTCAGCCTCCAGTTTGGCTAAATAGCTGCATCTCTTGCAAGTATTTGTGTTATGTGGGAGGAGGAGAGGGTTGTCTGTGTACATGAGGTAATTGTAACATTGCCTTAATATTCCCAGATTCACCAACTGGGCAGGAGAGGACGCCAGCATCTGGCCCTTCGACATGCTAGAAAAATTAAGACTGAATAAGGGAGGACTTAGTTAGGAAGTGGGTACTCCTGGGGGGGTTTCGCAAGTGAGGGACTTTGTATAATATAGAAGTGACAAGTGCTGAGCTTTTTTTTTTGAAAAAACTTTTAGGAACAAGTGCTGCGCTTTTTAGTCAAGGGATATACTGTTTAGGTTACTAGTAGAGCAGTTCTAAGGGAAAAAATAAAGAGCAGACTTTATGGAGCCAGAAAAAGTTTAACCTTGTTAAACCGGCGCTGCCCGATGCTGCTCTAGTGGCAACTCCACGCTAAATCGTGCTAAAGCACGCAAAAGCGTGCTTTATAGCAGGGGGCTGGAAAAGGCAGGAAATGACCCAAAATGGCCACTGAACTACAAGTTACTGTCTTAAACCACTCCTCTGAGGACAAACAGGCAGCTCAGTACTCCCCACTCCCACTGGTGAGTAAAGAAACTTCCCCCTGACAAAACAAAGAAAATGGAGAAGTAGAGGAACCAAGACAAAGCCCAGGGATCAGCAAAATCTGATCACTGGAACAAACTAGCCAGGAAAGTTAGGAGAACAAGAATATTTCTTTGTTTTTTTTTTCAAGTTTTTTTTCACAGACAGAACAGAAAACACAATAAATGCTTTGCTTTTTGATTAAATGCTATCAAAAGCTAGAACACTTGATTGTATTAGCCTGTAGTTTAACTTTTAAGCAAACTTAAACTAAGAAGTGCAACCAACAATTAAAGCTTATCAAAACAGGAAAAACAGGTAATACCACTATAAAATAGACAGAAACAGTCGTTGAATAACACAAAAGGTCGAAAAATGCAAAAAAAAAAAAAAACTTAAAATCTGTAAGGTTGCTTTTTCCTTTCTCTGCTGCTCTAGGAACTCTGCTGGATACCACGAGGAGCTGTGCTGAGTTCTCTACAGCCAGAAAAGCCTGCCAAAGCGTGCTTTATAGCAGGGGGGTGGAAAAGGCAGGAAATGACCCAAAATGGCCACTGAACTACAAGTTACTGTCTTAAACCACTCCTCTGAGGACAAACAGGCAGCTCAGTACTCCCCACTCCCACTGGTGAGTAAAGAAACTTCCCCCTGACCAAACAAAGAAAATGGAGAAGTACAGGAACCAAGACAAAGCCCAGGGGTCAGAAAAATCTGATCACTGGAACAAACTAACCAGGAAAGTTAGGAGAACAAGAATTTTTTTTGTTTTTTTTCAAGTTTTTTTTTCACAGACAGAACAGAAAACACAATAAATGCTCTGCTTTTTGATTAAATGCTATCAAAAGCTAGTACACTTGAGTGTATTAGCCTGTAGTTTAACTTTTAAGCAAACTTAAACTAAGAAGTGCACCCAACAATTAAAGCTTATAAAAATAGGAAAAACAGGTAATACCACTATAAAATAGACAGAAACAGTCGTCGAATAACACAAAAGGTTGAATAATGCAAGAAAAAATACTTAAAATCTGGAAGGTTGTTTTTTCCTTTCTCTGCTGCTCTAGGAACTCTGCTGGATACCACAAGGAGCTGTGCTGAGTTCTCTACAGACTGACTATGCTGAACATCAGATATCACCTATCCATATAACACAGCCGTGAGGGCAGGTACAGCTGTCATCATATGCACAGGTTAGAAGGGACACAATGACAGGAATCAGCAGTGTGCACCATAATAAAGGGAGGGGAAACAGATGATGTAGAAGAGTGTGTGTGTGAAATTAACAATAGACTGGGGGAGATGGGAACACAGTGTGGTGAGGCAGTAGTATTTCTTCAGAAATATAGGTGTCCAGCAGTAATAGATAATTACTCAGAATGGTTTACAGTGGACATGTCTCCTGCAGATGTGGTAACAATGTGTTTAAATATGTGTGTGGGACAGGTGTTGTGGAGCTTCATGTTGGAACCATGCAGACCATGAATATTCCTTGCCATGGATGTATCCCCTCCATAGAATGGCAGGGACACCTATCCCACAGACAAAGACACAGATAAACCTTGAGACTGTGGATACTTGGCCATGTCACTTGCCTGACCATCACATGGGCCACATCTTCACTGTTAGCCAAGCCGTGCCACACTAGGCACACGAATTGTCAGTGGTGTGAAGGATGTAGTAAGATGTGACAGTCACTTACCTATCCTATGTGGTGTGCCCACAGTAGTGTTCGATGAGCATAAGTTACTGAATCAGCATCATCCTTTACACATTCAGGCAGACCACCCTATGGCAGAATAGGGGGTACCCAAGTGCTTGTCAAACTCCCCAATCATTTGGGAGATACCCTCACACAGGTAATCCCACAGGTTGCACAATACATGTATCACCTTTTCCAAGTTTATAGTAGCATCAGCCTCTACCTGAGTTACAGCACTGCACATCCATTGAGCTATTCCCAGTTTGAGACCCACTTGAATAAATAAGCAAGAGGTATGGCCATGAGAACCACTAGTCTCCTACTTCTGATCCCTGATATCATGTTCTGTGGTGGTACCACCGGAGATGAGAGTGGCCCCGACATAGAGGGTATCTCCTGTTCTTGCATTGGATCCTAAGAGGTGGAGACAAGCTTATCAATCAACAGAACCATGTCGGAGTACATGGGTGATAATATATCCTGCACAATCACCACTATCAGCAGTGGCACTGTGGACTTAGACAGTGCTACTGAAAGGTCACCATCATTACCAGTGTCTGATGCAGCACTGACATCAGACTTCCCTGTTCTAAACGGGAGGACACCAAAACTATACCACCTGTGAATGCAGAGAGGTAAACATCTATGTGTAACACAACAAATAGGTGACAATCACACATATATGTGATGCATCAATACTACAGATAATATCTATATAAAGAATGTAAACAGATATACATTGCCTGGTATGCCTTTGTGCCTGCATCCCATAAGTGATTGTATAGGAGATATGGTGGTGTTTGCCATCTCTAGGCTCATGGCACAAGTGTGCTACTACAATGTGTTGCTATAAAAGGAATTACCCACCTTGTGCATCCCTTACAGAGACAGGGAATGGTGTGTCCACTTCATCTCACATGCAGGCTTCTGCCAATCATCATGGTCCTTTTACTCTTCCCAGATAGGGACAACAGAAATGTCTATGTGGCAGGAAGTGTAGCCTGTGTCAGCAGTCACCCACCCATGACCATCTGCTCCATTGCAATGAAGTGGTACTTGCTGTAAACAAGCAACACCATATTGATGAATTTGCAAAGGACCTGGTTTGCAAGCCTGTTGTGGCCACAGACTGCATTAATATTCAAAACTAGCTCATGATACACATATTCAAAGAAGGACTTGTTACTATTGTTTTGCTCTTTTTCTGTGCTCTTAAAGAGGGCCTGCATTAGCACATTGTTTTCTGCCTTGGGAACCTCCCAAGGTGCTTCCTTTCCTTAGTTGCTTTGTAACTTCCTGAAATTGTGGACATATAACTATAGTCAGTGAGTGGGAAGAAAGCATCTCAGCACCATCTGTACTAGTCACACACCCATGTTGTTCTATGTCTCATCATAATGTGCCACACCTACCACACTCCAGCATCAGTGAACATTTCCCCATAGAGGTCCAGTAAGGCAGGACTGGGATGGAATGTGTTATGATGTTCACCTTATAAATGGCCTAGACTTAACTTTCCTTTAAACCACGACCATTGTGTGCTCATCATATTTATCTTCCACTACTAGTTATCCATTGGCCTTCCTCACCTCAACCCATTCAGTATGTTCCATATTTGATCCTCAGATGCTATTTCCAGGAAACATAGTGCACCTCACTCAACCCCTCAACCAAACTTTGATCAACTTCTGTTCCTGCACCTGAGCCCAGTGTTCTTTAATTTATCATTGAAATTCTCAATATGATCGCCACCTCCTGTCTGCAATTTTTTGTGGAGCAACCCCCCCCCACCAAAAAAAAAAGGAGATTTGCAGTTTTCTGATCAGTCTCCTCACCTCTGTCCCCATACCCCAACAGATGTTCCCCACATCTTTAGTTTGTAGGCAAATACAGTTATTTACTGCATCCTTCTGTCAGAATCCTCCACATGGTCCCTATCCTTCATGTCAGCCACTAGCCATGATACACCATCAGCCAACAACAGCAAATGAGTCATTCTCCCACTTGCCACTGGCAATGCAAACACAGAAAATGAAACTTGGATCTAACAAATATGCAGTTATAACCCGAGTGCCATATATGTACTACAGCAACTGGATAGTCTGTCTGTGCATCCTGTGTGTATCTCCCAAATGACTGGGGAATGTGTCAAACACTTGGGTGTCCTCTATTCTGCCTTAGGGTGGTGTGCCTGGTGTGGCACAGCTTGGCCAACAATGAAGATGTGGTCAATGTCGTGGTCAGGCAAATGACTTGACCAGGTGTCCACAGTCTCAAGGTTAATCTTTGCCCTTGTCAGTGGGTGAGGTGCCCAACCATTCCATAGAGGGGATACCAAAGCAGCTGTCAATCAGTGCTTCCCTCAGTACAGCAATAAAAATTTCTGTCATTTTCCCATTGCTATTCCTGAAAATCTAACAGTGTGATGACAATGTAATGGAGATGGCTGTTTATATGATGCAGTTTCAGGGATTGTAAAATTGAAATTATGCAGGTGATCTAAAGAAATTGGTTTTGAGCCTATCATTCACTAGAATGCGTTACAGCCCTAGACATCACAACAGGGATCATGACTATCTGTGTACATGCGGTGTAGACCTGGCAGGGATTGACATGGTTGGGAAGGCCTGTGACCCCTCTGGAACCCTGAGATTCTTAATCTGTCCTGCGCCCCATTTGGGCATTGTGCTATAACCATGGACACCAAAGTGGATCTCGTAGGGCTGATACTATTATGGCAGTGTATCTTCCCCTCACACCCTGGCACCATGGATGGTTGTGTGCAACTATATGGCAGCACTGGGCTTCAGTATCATGCTCTATTGCCCTCCAAAATGTGACATGACAACATTAATGGGTAGTGACACAAATATTCTAAACAGTGACCTATGAAGTGGCAATGTTTTCTCAAAGGAATCAGTCTGGGAAGGGCCCTACGTAAAGCCTAAAAGATCAAACTATTTCTTTTGTTACTGCATCAGGGCAACCTTGAGTGCCTACTACAGGAACATCTATGCTGTTTAATACAAGGTAGATGGCTAGCACTATCTTGCCAGAGCAGATAGTAATGCTACAGCATCACCCACTCTACTATGCAGTGCCTGGATCATTTCATTGACTTACTAAGGTGCCAGTGTGACCTTCTAAGCCAGTGGGAAAAGGAAGTTAGAAAGAGAGAGAGAGAGACTGAGTTCTGCAGTAAGTAGTAGTGGCTAGTAATTTCTAATAAACAATTAGAATTTATTGTTCAATTATGTGTAGCTCTTAGGTTTCATGAGCATAGTTATTTTTGTTTTCTGTTTTTCAGCACCTGGTAGAATACAGAAAAACAGCGTGATATAACATAGCTGGCAAGACAGACTATCCTACCGTTGCAGAACATATATAGTCCTGATGTTATAACTGCATATTTGTTAGACACGTTTCCTTTTATTTGTTTGCATTTCTCTTAATTATTTAACTTTTGCTTAGAGCTTTGCTTTACATACCATGGAATTTGTAACATATGTTGATTGGTTTCACTGCTCATTTCACTACTAAGAATTCACACCACCCACATGGTGTTGGAGATTGGGATAATAGTGTGTGTTCCATACCATCCCTGATGTAATAGTTTACTTTGCACCTGATTGTTTGCCATTATTCAGTGACATGTTCATGGCTAAAAGTCTTCCATTAAAATTTGATGACCCGGTTAGTCTTCCTTGCTTTATCTTTACAATGGCCCTTAAACATCCCGTACGTCTGTGTGTTACACCTAACATTCCATGGCCATGCATGTGACAGTCTGTTAGGTGATGCTTCATGGTGACTGTCCTATGTCACAATATAGTAAGTATGAATTTTGGACATATACAGTAGTGTATGCATGATATCATCTCCATGATGCTCTGTGGGACATTGTTTGGTAGGCTCTGTCTGCTGGTAAGATTCTTTGGGCCGCCTACTTCAGGGTCACAGAGTTGCTCATCCCAGGTCTGCTGCTGCTTGTGGTCACTCTGCTTGAAATCCAGCATTCTCCACACAGGTGTCTGATTAGATGGCATTTAATATTCCAATTTGTAGTGTACATACTATTAAAGTACATGTGTGTCAGTGATGTGTATTGAATTTTGTTAGCCATTGAGTCCTTAACAGTATTTTACTTCTCCAGACATTTATTACCACCCAATGTTGCATGGGTTATGGATAACTGTTTTTCTTTTATGTTTTCTTTTTATTGCAGTCTTCTTCTTTTATTTCTTTTTCATTTGTACTGTTTTGTTTTGGTTCTCTCCATTTGCTTTTATATTTTATGCAGTTGCAGTTGCAGTTGCAGCTGCGGCAGTGGACGCAGTGTGACAGCAGTCAGCACAGTGTACCGCTGTCTTACCATCACCTGCTGGCTGACCAGCATTCTTCAGGTAGGTATTTTTGCACACAGCTGTAGGCCATTCAGCAAGGATCAACATCTATGAATTTCTTAGGGCTTTCTGATGCACCCTGTGGTTTATATATACTTGGAGGTGTAAGTTCCTCATCTTGAGATACTATGTTTGATCTCCTATGTCAACTGGTGTAAATTGGAAGACCTAGTGATGTTCTTGCTGAACAACCAGCTGGAAAGCAACATCAGCAAACTAGGGCATATTCACCTGTGACTGGCAGAGATGCACTGCTTCTTTGGCCCACACTAACAGGCTGACAGTGTCTCATCCTAGCCATGACAGAGATCATGGAAGTGACTGACCTAAGGCTTGGTGCAGCACTGCTAAACATAGCATTTAGCTGTCAGTAAAACCTATCCCTCCTAATTGTATTCACTTTGTTTGTGTGTCAAGTTCCCTTCACAGTTTGTTATCGATTTCTTCCATTACTAATTATCCTTTCTCTTTCAGTCTACGTCTCTCTTTAGTGTTCCCCACCCCATTTGCGTAAGCATCTCTGCTTTTGGACTACCCTAACACAATTTCTACACCCTCTTTGCTGCATACCATTCCCATTTTACTTTCCTTCTCCACCTTTTTTGAAAATATGAAAACATGGGCCCTATCCCTATTTTGCTTCATCACCCCATATCACACTTCCTTTCACCTTTTCCATTAGTGTTTTCCTCTTCTTCATATTCCTTTTACTGTTCATCCATTTCCTTCCCATTTATAATATAAACATAGCAGACATGTTACCTGTTAGCCATTGGCTGAGCTATCAGCTATGCTCATAGGGTTGCATCACTGCATGTGTTAACATACATCGTCAAAAGCATGGCACATGCATATTACTGGGCTCATGAGGTCACACAAATGTTGTGGTCCTGTGCTGATCATTAAAAGACCTGTTGTGTTTTTGTCAGTGAATCCCCACCTTGTCCTGACCCCAGTCAATACTATTGCATTGTTCATCAGTATCATGCCACTTTGCACTACTTTATCTGCTCTGTTTTGCCCTTACGTATCCAGATGTCATTTTTGTGAGTCCATCCCACACCATACAAAATATAGTTTACAATAGCAGCATACTCTGATTTTTAATAGCAATAAGAATAGTGGCAGCAGTTATATGGTTCTCCTCGTAATTACTGGAACTGTAGTCTTATCTAATATACTACACAAGTGCTGTACATGATGGAATTATGTTTGATCTTTTCTAAATGGATTTATGGATATAACTCTGAGACACTGTTTTTATAGTACTTAAAAATAAAATTCTGATTTTATGACATGAAGACCCAAAGCTATGCCTATGATTTGTAAGATGTATTTCTAGTCTTTTCCATGATTTTATTATATTTCCAGTGTGTATATATCTGGGAGCTTTTCATTTGTTCAAACTTTCAAATGTTCGAAACTCATATGGCCGATACCACATGAGCGAACGTTTCAAAGGTTGACAAATGGTAGCGGAGATCCCGCTACTGTGCGGGACTGGGAGATTCCTGTTTCATGCACTGTAGTGCAATCTCAGATTGAGAATATTTAAGTATCTGGGGTTGTGGGGGTTCAGGCATAACACAGTTCAAATGTGTTGACAGGTAGGTAAATGGTGCTTTTTCAGGATGTCGGTCTTTCGGAATATCGATCATATGGTATCGGCCATATGAAAGTCGGCATTCTGAACGGTCGACATTCTGAAGTAGACCTAAATATATATATATATATATATATATATATATATATATATATAGATATATATAGATATAGGTATAGATATAGATATAAATGCAATTACTGAGTACGGGACATTTGATAAAGCAAACTGGCAATATTAAAAATCAATAAATATGAGCTACTCATACTCAGGTAGTGCAGGTTTATTTTTTGTAGTATTAATCCCAGACACATACAACATTACTGTCCCTAACTAGAATCAAAGAGGTTGCTAATATTTGCTGTTATTGCATTGTTTTTGTAAGAAATAATTCTCTTTGCATTGTTATTGTCATATACAGATTGGTAATTTCCCATTTTTCTGCCTTGTCCCGAGGACGTTGCATGTGGAATGTCACATAACTGTAAACAAAGTACTGGACCCTCAAGTAAGCAGGACTGGTCACTCTCATGTTCATTTGATAGTTTAAGTCATTTTAATGTTTATTTGATGAAACACTAGTGATGCGTTTTTCTTTTTCACAATTGAAAGTTTCCGCATTTTAAAAAATTACACCTTACTGTTTCCTAAAAACAGTCTTTGTTTTTAAGTGAGGTAATCTCTAGACTTATTGTCCAAATATGAAACTTCATCACCAAACCACATCAGCAGAGCGCTTACTCTTGTTTAATAAAGTGATGTGAAACTGCAAGTGAACCGTTTCCTACCTTGACTACTACATCTCAGTTACAACTTTTGGTTTTATAAAGGTCACTACTGTGAAGCTGCAAGTGATTTATTTCCTGACTTGGATTATTCCATTTTTATCTTCAGCTGTGGTCTAACCATTGGTCTTTTCATTTTGTTTTTACAACTAATAAACTACCTGAAAAAACAGCATGCCTTCAGGTGTTTCAGAGATGTGAGCTAGACAGCACCTAAAAGGCAAGGAACCATTACATATTCCATACACTGGCTTAATACTATTTCATCGCTTATGTTATACATTTCATTGAAGTGTAAAACTAAGTTGTTCTGTCAGTAATGAACTATATCTACCTGAAAATTCAAAATGATCTGCTCCTAAGTGAACACTCAGTATTGAGCTACAGTATATCTACACCTATGTTTTTACTAATGCGTATGTAAATTTCTATGTAAATAGTTATACATTCTGTAGTATATTTAGTTGTATTATCTGGCTTCTTTGGCATAGGTCATAACTTGAAAAGGGTCCTTGGACCACTTCACCTACCTGTTACCAAATTAAAAAAAAAAATTATAAAAATAAGTCAAAGGTACTCATGGTGGATGGCTTGTTTCCCACAGTCTGTTGTGTGCAAATAACACTATCCCATACATGGCAGAGAGGTACCAATAATAACATAAAAAAATGCATGACATTTAACATGTTTATCATGCATATAAGCATATCTGTGTCAACCTACAAACATAGAAAATAGGGAAAAATCCCTTGAAAAGTAGGTTCATCCAGCTAAAAATCTGGGCAACGTATTATCATGAAATCTGTATACCAGTTAGCACATAAGTCTTGGATTGCAATAGGAATGTGACATATATTCAAGAACAAATTAAAAAAAAAAAAAAAAAAAAAAAACAGAGTGACAAAAATGATGGAAAAAATGAGTGCATTATGAAAAAGACAGTCCCCCGGATTCATGAAGCTCGGCGCAAGGCCGGTGTAAGGCCTGCGCCGGCCGTGGGGCATATAAATGGTGTAGTAGTGCCATATGCATATTAATGAAGGTGCGCTGCCACCACATCCACGTGCATAGGACACGTGCGCGAGTGCATGGGGCGTTACTAAGCTGCGCCCGGAGGCGTGTCAATGTCGGCTGGCGATGAGCAACCTAAACTGCTGAATATCATAGCCTGCCTGCAATAGTAATTGCACCTATCAGTGTCCGTGGATAATGAAACATATGCAAAGCATGCAAGACAGTTCCCGGCCACACAAAATGGAGAACCAAACAGAAATGCACGCAACACAATATGAGTTACCATCCATGGAACAAATGATATTTAAAATCGTGTGTCCGTAATGTACTGCACTGTCAGAAGTTATACCCAATGGAAGTGAAGCGCATCATGTCAGCGCGCCGCCAATACACACATCTAGCCCCATGGGCATGGTCACCATCAGTCCCACAGTGGTAGTGATAGTACACAGCTGGACAGTTGTGGCTATATAACAACCGTAAAGAAACCTGACAGTCCAAATTGTATACCAAACACACACAAACATATGTATATTAAAATGTGCTATACACATGAACGTAACCATCACATACACATAGGATGCCATATGCGGAACCGGGATATCCAAAAGCAGAACCCATGCATGCAAATGCAATACGCAACAACCCCTGTATAGCATATAACCCGCACCCATGTCCGAATGTCCACCAAATCCAGCTACCAGCCTTGCGCATCCGTACACCTAAACATAGCGAGTATTCCCCATATGTAGTAAGAAGTATTGTCCTAGGCAGTGTCAGGATTGCAAATATGTATCCCACATTTTTAAACATCCCATCACAGGTACGTAAATCCAAATGCCCGCGCATTCATGTTCCGGCAAAATGTGTGTACATCCCGCATGGGATAAGTAACCTGTTGAAACCACAGAGTTGTTTACACGCCACAGTGTCCATTACTGTACACATCTGGACAAAACATGTATGTGTAGTCACGGTACTGTTCAGTTTCTACACAGACATGCAAAACATACTACGCAGGATGGAACAGCTGTCCACCATGCAGGTCACCCCACTAGGGTTGCCACCTGTTCAGATGGCCAAGGTGGGACATCCCTTGTAGAAATGTGAGAATCTGCAAGATAAAACATACCCCCGGCCAGTGCAAAGGAAAGAATTACACGTGTATGTCAAGATAAAAGCTTATTCCATAGCATTTGAATAGCTTATGCTATCCCAAATAATAGTTATGTGTACCAGATACAAAATACCTGTATCATGCAACTAGTAAAGAAAATAAGAAATATATTATTGTCTTAAAATCACAGGACAGTTGCCATGTCTTAGGTGTTGTCACAGGACACAACTGTCCAAAGTGGGACCTCCCCTCGCAAAGAGGAACAAGTGGTAACCCTACTCCCCACTGAATTATCGACAGTATATATTTAACTCAATCACATACTGATACCACCTCCCAACCTATTACAGCAACAAAAAATGGACAAAGCCTAAAAGGATTGGTGGACAAATAGGGACAGATGTAATTACTGCTCTCACAAACTTCAAAAGTTCACTGAATAATAGTATGTACATAAGCATGAAATGTTGTGAAGGATGTGGGGAAGTCCCCAGTATTACAGAGGTCCGTACATTTATACTGTAACAAAGCATCACATATGTTGACTGTACTACTACATACCTGTAGTTAATTCATAGTTAAGTCATGTGCAAAATAATAACCCTCATAAGAATGAATACAGGAAATAGTCAAATGTGAATGGGAACACCACTCACCGTGGATTATGTATTGTAACCACCCCCACCCATATTATGTATTGCCAACATCATAAGCTGCTGACAGGTGCCCAAACACCTGTGTCTGTAAACACAGATTTAATGTTTAAAATGGACAAACCCTGTCCATGTGCTTTGTCTGACATTTGAACATGGTCAGGGCAGTTCCGTTCACCAGGCAGACAAGCCTAAACCCAGATCACCACATGAACACCCTGACAATTAAAGACCTGTATGTGTCAGGACTATAAGCCTTTGTGGTTCTGAATATCCCTGCAGTGATTAAATATGCAGCTTGGGTCCAGAGCAGTAGGGAATAGGGAATGTGTAACATGTAGTACCGCATTTTTCCCAGCAGGAGAATGGATGCCTGTGACGTAAGTGAAGTGGTGAGGCATATGTTAATGTAGCTATGTACTATATGTATGCATATAAATGAATCAGAACACCAAACGTATAGTGGTTACAGCATCCGGCCAACGTGAATGCAGTCCCGGTTCAACTACGACTACAGCACATATAATGTTAAAGTATAATGAATGCATCTGCGCTGTACAGACATTTAAATATGTAAAGGTGAATGTGTGTTTCGCATATGTCCATTAACCGGATTAGAGATATTTTACTGGTACTGTCACAAGTAATAAAGCCCACGTAAGCGCAAAGACTTAGTAAACATATGTAACCCACAATAAGGAAATGCAAGTGCACCTGTGCGTGTGTAATCCGCTCACAGCATAGCAAATTAATGCTGGTTTCTACACGTAATGTCTATATATGGATATATACATTTGTGTATAGATATATATATCCACAGACTTGAACTAAATAAATATATGAAATAAAGAATGTACAGATGTATATATATATATATATATATATATATATATATATATATATATATATATATATATATATATATATATATATATATATATACACATACATACACTCAAACACATACAACATCAATTGATATATACCTAACAAACATATAAACAAATGTCCTCGTAGATATAACACATGTACATAAATAGGTTACACCATAGCTAGTATGGATACACATAACAGACATGCAATTAAGGTAAATACACTGCTGCTCTCAAAACTACTGGCTGGAAAGTATCAGTGTGCCAAATCTGTAAGTTCTACTCTTTAAACATGGATATAGGTGTCCTTTGCATTACTCCAAAAATAGTGAATCTATAAATGCACAGCCCTGTAATGATTGCTGCAAAGAAGTGTCATCTGCAACTACAATATAGCTGTACATGCAACAGTAGCTTGTGCAAGTGTAATAACACATGGGTTGACAGAATGTAAGACATATGTACCAACATGCGGAGAGTGGATAGTGCTTAGAAGTGTCGTCATAATTTATTATCGCTCACATTAAATATGTGTTATGACTACTGTGAAGGGGTGTCAGGTCTGGGAATCATGGGTATGCAATAATGGGCCTAGATGCCTAGGTGTTGGTTGGCACAGATTTATGAGGTCCACCCCATGGGAGTGATTAAAATACCTATATGGGTATAGCAGATGCCTCTAACTTCCTAAAATGAAGAACCCATCTACTGGATATCGTGTAAACTATTGAGGGAAGACGTAGGGAGTTATATTAGTGTGGTGTAAGCGATTATCATGGACGTACATGCGTACGAATAAGATGGTAACCATACCTCTCAATCAGAAAAAGACATCTGGACAAAGGCATTTTAAAATAAGTACAAATAGGGAATATCTCAAATATTCCTCTTACAAAGTCAGAACGTGGATAGAATAATGGATCAGTCAATAGTATGAATGTTTCGAGGGTTATTAATTGTAAATAACAAATGTCTGTCATTATTGTCTAACCCCACAGTCCCAAATGACTTCCCACTAAATTACCAGAAAGGCATTGCACAATATTATTAAAAAAGGAACAAAATCAGACATCTAAGTTAGTGACATTTACCCAAAATTTGTACAGTTGGGAGGTATGAAGGTAACCCTGACCTAAATAAATGTAGAGAACTAGTGTGATTAGGTGGACAGGTGTGAAGAAAGACTTGATGACAAATGACAAAACATGTATAAGTCAAAAGCATGTACCTCGACAAATCTGGATGAATACTAATGCCCTGTGATAGTCAATGTGGAAGGTTAATAGAAACAACATAAATGTGTCCCTCAGGGTGCTATGCCGTGTCCCCGAGACAGTGTTCAGTCTCCCACACATGCATGTGAGTTCTGCCACTGACGGAAAGCGCAAATACTGGTGAACACATAAGGTAGATGATAGCAGAATATGTTTTGATCAGCACTTGTTGGCTTTTGTGAGAAACACAACACTCTGGGCGGGTGTGTCCTACAAAAGGAATGTAATGGCATCTGGCCTGTGATTTCTCCATATATTGTGTGTAGTGGTGTAATAAAATGACATATCTTGTATCAGAAACAGATACATGTTATAGGAAACAGTATCATCGACTATACCACTACAAGACAAATCTGCAGGTATGAAAAGTGCTGAAGTAGTCAGTTTAGTATTGACCGCAGGTATGTGTGGACTTGTCAAATGTCACAGCTGTACATATAGTCCCTATAGGGCTGTCACCTCTACAAATGATGAAAGTGGGAGGTGCTCTGTATAAATGACAGACGTAGCAGGTCAAAACATACCTACAGCCATGCCTACCCCACAAATAAACATATTAGCACACATCAAAGCTTAGGCCAGGATTCAGGAAGCTTTGGTCGGTGTACAAGTAGAGTAAGAGTAGAGCAAGGCAAGATGTCCACCGAGCTATTCAGCAATATCCTGTAGGGGCGTGTAACACAGCCCCTCAAACGAACGTTGCACGGACAATGTTAGGATATGCAAATTACCCCATTTGTAGGTGAAAGCTATGCAAATGATGCAAAATATGCGATACATGAAACAGTAAGCTGTCTGTGCAAGAGTAGAGGTATGTGCAAAAATGTACATGGATGTTAACCGAGTAACGTTCTGCAAGTAGCTAAACGGAGCAATGTCATCTGCAAATAAAGGATGGTTTAGTTGAAGAAGCATGCCAATGGCCAAATATAATGCCAGTGGCATGTATTCCCAATGGAAATTAATAAAACTCTAGTTGTCCTCCCCCGATCTCCGAGTACGTGCTGTGCATACAAAACAAGACAAATATGTAAAATATACATACAAATTGTAATGTCAGTTAAAAGTTATTGCGTCATGCAGGGGAATGGCAAGCTGAAGACAACATGGCTACTGAGTAGTGGTTGCTATGTGTGGAAGCGCACACTCAGAGATGTAACCAAGCATTAGTAGGCAATCCTATGCAATTGAGGCTGAGGATAGTGAAGCACAATTTGTCATGCCATATGGGACAAGCCCCTACAATGTAAGAGTAGGTGAAGGGGACTATCAGAGTAGAAGATAGATGACATCATGAGTGTGTATGTATAAAACACTGTAATCTTATTGGAGCAGTGTGGCACATGTCTGCTGTCAGTGACTCATCAGTGGAAGAGGCAGGTTATGATTTATCCTAGGTAGGTTTACCACCTGTCCCACTTTGCGAGGGACAGACCCTCTTTGGGCAGTTGTGTCCTGCAAATAAAGTGAAAAAATGGCAAATGTCCTGAGAGTTTAGGACAAAATTATTTTCTATATTTTATGTAATAGTTGCATAAAACAGTTTTTCTGTAGCTGAAACACCTAAATGTTCTAAGTAACAGAATAAGGAACTAAAATGCTACAAGAATAAACTTTTATTTAGGCAAAAAACTGATGTTCTGTCCTTTGTACTGGCCGTGGGTATGTTTTGCCCTGCAAAATCTGATGTTTGTAGCACAAATGTCCCACTTTGGGCATTTGGAAATGTGGCAACCCTAATCCTAGGTAAAGTCAGTAAACTGACGGTGTACGCCATGGATATCACTGAAGTTCCTTGCAAACCTGGTGAAGTGTGTTTGCGCCCATGCAAGCTTGTAAGTCCGAGTAAGCATGTGTGCATGTGTGTCAGCCTGTGTGCGCGACTTGAAGAATGAGTAAGCTATTGTAAGATTGTTGAAGCCCGTATAATGTTGTGTAAGCCAGTGTAAGTGTTTGTACACATGTATAAGCCTGTGTGTGCACGTGGAAGCAGATATGCACTTCACTGTGCTCCTATGCGCGACGCCGCTCACTGTGGACACAAACAGTGGAAAGGAAGGTAAACAAATAGCAGTAAGTTAACCAAGGAGAACTACCACAGATAGCAGGTGGAAACAATCAGACTGAGTATATTACACAGCCAGTACAGTAGGCCAGCACAGCACAGCACGTACAACTCTACAAACAGTAGTCCACCATGTTATTCTCAGACACACTGCAACACTGTAGTATAATAAGAGAAGTGCAAACTGTAAAAGCTTAACTGAGACAAGATAATGTTAGGGGCTGCCATTTCTATTATACGTCAACATATGCAACATGTGGAGGGTTGTGCCAATGTGAATGCTGCTCAGCATCACACAGTGAGTAGACGGAGAGGAGTGTGCAGGCACAGGGTAAACTACCAGGGGCTACATGAGCTGGAGATAGTAGAGCGCAATAGAGTGGACAGAGACCTCCTGCAGAAGATTGTGGATCTGTGCAGGTCATGTCTCACACACAGACCCAACAGAGGGAAACCTATCCCAGTGGAAACCAAGGTATGTGTTGCCCTAAGGATACCAGCAACAGGTACCTTCCAGAGATCAACTGGTGATATGACATGGATTTTACAAACATCAGCATCCGGGGTACTGCACCAGATCATGAATGCCATGTCAGCTCATGTCAGTGATGATGTATATATCCCCAATTCCCATAAGGTATTGGGCAGCAATATGTGTCGTTTCCACACAATAGTGGAATACCCTAAGTACTGTGTGCAATACACTGCACGCACATATGCATCAAAGCAACAGCCAGTGAGTGTGGCAGGGCCTACATCATCCACAGGTGCTTACCCTCAATGAAGTGGTGGTTTGTGTGTGATGGCCCGCCCGTAATAATGAATGTGTGTGCTGGATGCCCTGGAAGCTGCAATGCTTCAGATATGTGGCATCTGACGCAGCTGTACAAAACAATTGGCAATGGGGACAACCCTCATGGTCACCTAGTGGGGGATGCCGGATGTGCAGTTCAACTGTGGCTGATGACACACATCAGAAATGCACACACACATGAAGAGGAATGCCATAATGAGGCACACGCACATACAGAAACCTTACTCTAGCATGTGTATGTGTCGCCAAGTCACAGTTCTGGTGCCTGGACACATATGTTGGAGCATTACCGCACTTGTCAACTACATGTATCAGAACTGTCTGTGGCCTAGGTCATCTGTGTCACACACACACACACACACACACACAACAGTTTATATACATAGTGTGAGTGACTGTTCATGTATGTGTAATACTGCAGAACAGTTCAAACACAGCAAAGTATGTCAATAATATTTTATTTTAATATCTTGGTAAAGCCCTGACTGCTGTCTGCTCCTGTCCCAGCGTCTTCTGCCTTGTTCCATATTCCTCCTGTGCTATTACCTGCACTAGTCTCTTGAAACCAACTTGCCTGTGGAAAGAATCCTATCAGAATCACTTCAGTGGCATCTAACAGCTTAATTTCCCTGCATCCTGTTTCAAGAAAAATAAGAAATTCCATATTCCTCCTGTGCTATTACCTGCACTAGTCTCTTGAAACCAACTTGCCTGTGGAAAGAATCCTATCAGAATCACTTCAGTGGCATCTAACAGCTTAATTTCCCTGCATCCTGTTTCAAGAAAAATAAGAAATTCCATATTCCTCCTGTGCTATTACCTGCACTAGTCTCTTGAAACCAACTTGCCTGTGGAAAGAATCCTATCAGAATCACTTCAGTGGCATCTAACAGCTTAATTTCCCTGCATCCTGTTTCAAGAAAAATAAGAAATTCCATATTCCTCCTGTGCTATTACCTGCACTAGTCTCTTGAAACCAACTTGCCTGTGGAAAGAATCCTATCAGAATCACTTCAGTGGCATCTAACAGCTTAATTTCCCTGCATCCTGTTTCAAGAAAAATAAGAAATTCCATATTCCTCCTGTGCTATTACCTGCACTAGTCTCTTGAAACCAACTTGCCTGTGGAAAGAATCCTATCAGAATCACTTCAGTGGCATCTAACAGCTTAATTTCCCTGCATCCTGTTTCAAGAAAAATAAGAAAGTATGTCACTGGTCTCCATAACCTGCTAAGAACATTGTGAACTATTGTATACCTTTGTACCAAACCCTTTAAGGGTTATAACTTAGGCATTAGGCCAGGACAGCCAGCAGTCTCTACCCCCCTCTTGCACTACTATCACCTGCCTCCTTACCTTCACTACATCTCCTATTTCTTGCAGTCACCCCCTCCCAGTTCTATAACTAGCTTACTCCCCCTCTATCTCACCTGCAATAGTGGACCCAGCCACTAGGTGGCACCCTTTACCAGCTTTCACCTCTTGTTTTACCTTCGTCTCTCTTGTTTTCCTTAACTAACTTTTGGACCTCCAAGACCTTACCTTATACTCTCTCCTTACCCTTATTACTACTGTCTGTAACCTTCTCCATCTCAGACTCCGTGCTTATCTCTGCTCTTACCTACTCCTCACTACCAATCTTATCCTCAGTATCTAGCTCTGCTGATTGTTTCTTGTCTAACCATCTGACTACCTGTTTCTACCCTCTCTCCTTTATACCCACTTTCCTTGTATGCTTCGTCTTTTGTTTCCTAACCCATGTCCCTCATACATTAAACCTCTACTTTTCTGCTCTTTACTGTCGTATGTCTATTAGTCTGCTGTGAATCTTCTCTTGCCTCTCCCAGCTGTACCTGTCCCTCACCTTTATCTCCTCCCACTTCCATCTTTTTTATCCCTTGTATCCCATAAATACCCTTGGTCTAGTGTGGCGCCATCTTTAATATCTTGGTAAAGCCCTGACTGCTGTCTGCTCCTGTCCCAGCGTCTTCTGCCTTGGTATGTAGTAGCTACCTGATGCTATTTTTTGTCCTGCTAAGTGGAATTGTCTACGTATGTACCCTTATAGTTATTATACTTCTTTATATGTTAGCTGTTGAATGTTGTTACCTCTTCCCAAAAGATTGCATTTAGTAACTGTGTGCCTTTAGTTGTTATACTCTTTGGAAATTGTTTTTTAATTCTGTTGCTGCATATCTGTAGTCTGTAACCCTTGTGGAAGCATTTCTGAGCGTCCTGTACTCAGTGACCTGCTTTCTGCTCCATAATCGGCTTTTAGCTGTATCCCTCCCACGTGGAGCCACTATTGCGTATGCCCAAAGCTAGGCATTTGGTTTAAACCGTGTAAACGGCTTTCTTGTAATCTGTTATCTGAACTACGCCTGTTAAAGGCTTCTGAACAACGCTAATCTCAAGGAGCCACTATTACACACGCCCACAGTTAAATGTATGTTTTTAGACTTTGTTTGTATTTAGTTACTTGATCTATGCCTCTTAAAGGCTTTTTGTCTATCTCAAGGAGCTACTATTGCTTATGCCCACAGTTAAATGTATGTTTTAGCCGTGTAAACGGCTTTGTTTTTATTTAATTATTTGATCTAAGCCAGTTAAAGGCTTTTAGTAGTACGCTAATCTCTCAGAGCTCTTAGTTGATGCCTGAACTTAACTCCTTACTGTACACGTGAAAAAGGCTTTTTTCAATACAACGCATCCTGCGTGGAGCCATATTTGACTTCGCCTATAGTTAAATGCTTGGTTTAGCCGTATTAACGGCTTTTTGCACTATTTAAGCCAGTTTAAGGTTATTGGGTCCAACGCCACTCACGGGAAGCCCTTCCGAGTATATCTGACGATAACTGCTCGCAGTGAATGTGAAAACTGCTTGTGGTGGTTACGTTGACTGTTTTTAGCCCATGGAAGGTTTTTGGAGAGGCGCCTTCCATGTGGAGCCGTTCTGAGCACGCTTACATTAAACTGCCTGTGCTAAACCAGTAAACGGCTTTTTGATAATTGCGCTAGCTAAGCCGAGACACTCTGAACGTGTCGTTTGCCCTGCTCTCTCCAAATAAAACAGTTTGAAGTTAACTTTTCTTATTTTTACATACAGCTGGTCTCATAATTGCTCTGAATAGTTGGATTGGCTCCTAGAGCTGAACCGCTACTGCTGGCATACTCGCATTATAACTTTAATGCTTCTTTTAGCTTTTAAGGGACCAGGCAACCTAGCAAGAGACTCCTCATGGTGTTGTGCTTACTCTATTGCTGCATCCTATACCTCTATAGTCTGGCACTGTCCTATCCCGGACTTTATCTACTGTATGTATTTTTCTGTAGTAACCTTCTTATTATAGAATACGTATCAAATATGATAAATGATTTGCTGAACCTATCAACAAAGCTTAGCTATATTATTGCTTGTTTTTAACTGCTGATTTTAAGATTGCTATTAATAAATAGGGTATGCTTTATAGCTGATATCCTACATGTAGATGGTAGTCCTTCTGAGCCTGGAAACAGTGTCCTGTTTTAGTATTAATGTGCTGTACGGCTGGTTTAAATGTAATATCTACTGCTACTATTTCTAGGGAATATTTACATGCTTGCTTTATATGTTTAGTGTCTATGCTATCTGCTGTGACATGCTACAACATTAATTTGCTGAACTGTTGGTTTAAATGTTACATCTATTGCTGCTACTCCTAAGGGAATAAGTATTTGCTTGCTATCTATGTCTGTGTTTGTCTTCTACTGTGAAGTAGTACCAGTCCTACCTTTACAATTGCTAACTCTTTTTTTTTTCCCTCCCCTACACCACTTTGTCTCTTTCTCCCTCCTCTCAGTTCCATATTCCTCCTGTGCTATTACCTGCACTAGTCTCTTGAAACCAACTTGCCTGTGGAAAGAATCCTATCAGAATCACTTCAGTGGCATCTAACAGCTTAATTTCCCTGCATCCTGTTTCAAGAAAAATAAGAAAGTATGTCACTGGTCTCCATAACCTGCTAAGAACATTGTGAACTATTGTATACCTTTGTACCAAACCCTTTAAGGGTTATAACTTAGGCATTAGGCCAGGACAGCCAGCAGTCTCTACCCCCCTTGCACTACTATCACCTGCCTCCTTACCTTCACTACATCTCCTATTTCTTGCAGTCACCCCCTCCCAGTTCTATAACTAGCTTACTCCCCCTCTATCTCACCTGCAATAGTGGACCCAGCCACTAGGTGGCACCCTTTACCAGCTTTCACCTCTTGTTTTACCTTCGGCTCTCTTGTTTTCCTTAACTAACTTTTGGACCTCCCAGACCTTACCTTATACTCTCTCCTTACCCTTATTACTACTGTCTGTAACCTTCTCCATCTCAGACTCCGTGCTTATCTCTGCTCTTACCTACTCCTCACTACCAATCTTATCCTCAGTATCTAGCTCTGCTGATTGTTTCTTGTCTAACCATCTGACTACCTGTTTCTACCCGCTCCGTTCGCCCTGCGGGCTCACTCCGCTCCCCTCCCTACCCCCAATTCCCACCCACCCCCAGGGGTCCTAAACTTAAAGCTCCCTGGACACACCCCCTACTCTAATCATCCAATCCTCCTCCTTCCCACTCTAACTTCCTACCACACCCACCCTTACCCTTTCTCAGCCATATACTCACACTTATTCTATCTATTTCTACCCTTTATTTCTTCCACTTTCACCTCCTTATTATACTCCTTTTACACTAAGACTTACCTCTTGTATTGTACTTCTATCTCTGTTTTACACCTATCTCTTTTCTTTCCTACATTGTTCTATACTTCTACTCTACAATAAAATACACCTTTTTACTTTATCCTCTCATACTTCTCTTACCTTTCACAAACACTTCTACTTCCTCTATGGCTCCTTACCTGCCAACCCAGATTGTACTCCCTCCCCTACTAGTTTCCACCCTATGCTCAATTTACCTCCTATTCCTCTACGAGAAACCATTGTATGTCCAACCTTTCAATCCACATAAACACACTACAACATTGCTCAATCCTCTAAATTCATATCCATATACGTCTTCTACCCCTAACTATCAACTACCTAGATTCCACCGACTGTCACATCTCAAATATGTCTTGCCTTCTGATAACAAAACTAAATTTCTAACCTTTCTAAAATGGAACCTCACTATGAAACCTATCATTCTTAACCTTCAAGCTGGAGATATCCACCCTAACCCTGGTCCAACTTTCTCCTCTCCCCTAATGTCCATACCCAAACTCAATAACACCTTCCTAATAGGACATCTTAATACCCAAAGCATAAACAACAAAATACCCTACGTGCATTCCCTCCTTCATTTACACTCATTTGACATTCTCTGCATCTCTGAGACCTGGCTAAAGCCCTCCACTAAAGACACTGAGATTACTCCCCAAGGCTACAATATGGTAAGACTTGACCGTCCCATCCGTAAAGGTGGTGGAGTTGCAATTCTTTATAAAAATCATCTAAATATTACTACCCTTCCTGCCTCTCCAACTCAAGATAGCAAGGTAGAAGCAATCATTTCTAAACTCCATTTAAATTCCAAAAAATCCCTTTATATTATATGTATATACCTACCACCTGGTAATAACATACCAATCCTCGAAAATTACCTTAGCTGGATATCTGCCACATATCCCCAAGAAACTATCATCCTAGGTGACCTGAACATAGACTGGAATAGCATTACTGCTGATAATCCTTCTTCTCATATCAACCTCCATGGTTTTATCCAAACCATTACTTCAACTACTAGGCTCAACAAACATAGTAATAGAGAAAGCATTTTAGACTGGATTCTTATAAATAAAGTCAAAGATAGTTACAAAGTAGGAACTTTGCCAGATGATGTTAGCGATCACTCCTTAACATTCATAACAAGGGAAAAGGCTGATTGTGTAAACCCCTGCATTACAAGAAACATACGCACCGTCAAACACTTCAATCCAGAACTGTTTCAGTCTGAACTTAGTGCATGTAATTGGAACCCCTTAAAAACACTCCCTCTTGAAAATGCAGTAATATACTTTAACTCTACTTTTTTATCCATTCTTGACTTACATGCTCCTGAACGTAGCATTAGAATTAAATCTAATGCTGCCCCCTGGCTCTCCATGATACCAAACACTTATTCTCACTAGAAATAAAGTCTGGGCCGCATGGAGATCACACAGAAATAACCCTGATCTTCTACACTTCCGCCAGCTTAGAAATCTAACCAAAAAGGCAATAATAGCTGATAAAAAGAAATTCTACTTCAATCTACAACAAACTCACCATAATAATTCAAAACTTTTCTGGTCTTCAGTCAATAGACTCCTCTCCCCAGGAAGTTCTAAAACACCTTCCCCACTTAATGCTGATCCTGATACCCCTCAACAAACTGCAGATGCTTTTAACTCTTTTTTCACTGAAACTATACAAGCTCTTGCTAATCAATTGAACGCTAATAACTCACACCCAACATGTAACTTTATAAACTCTGCCTTTAAATTCTCTATACATCCTATCACTACATCTTACATACACAGACTCCTTCTCAAACTAAAACCTTGTAGCCCCTCTGCTGACAAGTTACCTTCACTCTTTCTACAAAAAGCTGCCAAGGCTATCGCATATCCTATTTCTATTCTCATAAATAGGACAATCAAAGAAGGTATCATCCCTGATTTATGGAAGGTCTCTCACATCATCCCACTCCATAAAGGGGGTAACTCCATTGACTACTCTAACTATAGACCTATTGCTCTCCTTTCTCCATTGGCCAAAATAATGGAGAAATGTATACACCATCAGCTTGTACAACACCTCTCTCTCCACAACATCATAGCCAACTGTCAACATGGCTTCAGACCATATCATAGTACTACTACTGCCCTCCTTTCCTTCGTAGACACTATTAACCGGAACCGTAACAACAACCTACTCTCTTCTGCCATCTTCATTGACCTCTCCAAAGCATTCGATATGGTTAATCACTCTTTATTAATCAATACTCTTGAATCCCTATCTTTTGATATCCCTGCCATTAGATGGTTTACTTCTTATCTCACTAACAGAAAACAAGCTGTTCTCTGGAATAACCACATCTCTTCTCTTTTGCCTGTTTCTATCGGAGTTCCTCAAGGCTCTATTCTCGGCCCACTTCTCTTTTCCCTCTTCATTAATGATCTCCAAAATATAATCCCTCAAGCTACTTGCATTCAATATGCTGATGATTCTACACTCATCTGCTCTGCATCATCCACCTCAGAACTTAGATCTCATACTCAAAAAGTCTTTAATACCGTCGAAACATGGTTCTCTAGTCGATTCCTCTTACTAAATGCTAAAAAAACTAAACTCCTCCTCTTCCACCCCACATCCAGGACCCCCCCTTTAAACTTCACCATCTCCTCTAACACTGCCACTATCATCTCTCCTGACTCTACCACTAAACTGTTAGGTATTACAATTGATAATAATCTCTCTTTCAACCAACACATTAACAACTCCATAAAACTTGTCAATAGGAAAATAGGATCCTTATATCGTATTAGACCATTTCTAACACCTTCCTCTAGAACTAGGATTGCTCACTCCCATCTGCTTTCCACTCTTCTCTATGCTTCTCCCATTTTCACCAACCTTAAGAAAAACAACCTTTCTAAATTGTCTACCTGCTATAATAACATTGCTAAACGCTACAGGGAACCCCTACAGAACACATCACTGTCTCAACCTGAAACCACTAGGCTGGCCAGAATTTCAAAACTATCTTGCAATCCAACAACTCACTATTGCCCATAAAATTCTGTACCAACCTACGAACACCCCTATACTCTCTCAACTCATAATCCCTATAATAATCTTAACTCTCTTCGCTCCTCCAGTAAACTATTGGCTAGTTCTATAAAATCAAATAACACTGCTGGTGACTCACTTTTACCAATTCAGTAGGTACAAAATGGAATTTACTTCCTAGCAACATAACAAAGATTACATCATTACCTCTTTTCAAACAAAACATTAAACTGCACTTCCAAAATCACTGGCTGTGCACCTGTAGTAAACCTGATTAACTTTCCACTACTTATACTCTACTTCAAAATTATCTCCTACTTCTTACCTACTTACTTGCTCCCCTTTCTATAGCTAATCACTTCTAATTTCCCTTATTCTTAGCCCTCTTTTCTCTTACTTCCTACCTGTATCAATATCTTACAAAGCATTTTTAACTTTATACAATGTCTTTGGACTTTAACTGTGTGTGGTAGTAATTATTTCATTTAATATATTTATCATACTTAGTATTTTATGTTTGTATAGGTATTTTTTTGTTTTACTTTATGGACTGTGTGAGTCAGTAATTAACTCACTTAGTAATAATAAGTAACTGTAGAGTTGTTAGTTTTTGTCTCTTAAACTTTCTTTAAAACACAAGTATGTTTTCCTTTATTGTACTTACTGTGGAGCTTTTCTCCCCGGGCCTCTACTGAAAATGGAAATATCTCCAGCTAGACTAGCCCGGTCAACAAATGTAAAATAAAAATAAAAATGTAAAATAAAAAATAAAATAATGGACATTCATCATAGTTGTACAACCACCTTGGAGGATATGCATGCAGAACTCTCATTGCATATGTGATACAGTGATGTACTTCACAATACCATTGTAAATGCAAATATCAAATGACAAATGACATAGCACATATCTATATGTACACATTGTTACCCATTATGCATATTGGGGTGTAATACCTATGTGTTACTGTTGGTAAAGTATGTGTAGTAAATGTGGATAACTGACTCTGTTTAGCCTTATAGGTGTACAGCATGGGTTGGATAACACGTATCTGTCTGTATGATACCTTTGTGTAGACTAACTGTGTCATGTGCAGAATGCATTCTAGGCCACAGTATGAATTCCCAGATGTGGACAGGAATATCCTTATTGTCTTTGCTTGTAACTAACATGGCTACATGTCAAACAGTAATGGTCCCAGCAATGTGTGGCAGTCAATACCAGTGCAAACTGGTATAGTATAGTACATGTAGGATCCACATGCTACTGTGTGTCCTACATGTGTGGGACAGTTGTGAAGATATCATATAACAATTGGTAATTCAGACTGTTGAGGTCGTGTCAACTACCATAATGCAAAACTATGACAGATAGTAACAGTATCACCCTCAGCACCATGTAAAACCATAGCAATCACACATGTGTAGACAAATACAACAATATGTGTAGTATAATGCATACTGGCCACCAATAGAAAGTATGACGTGTTAACAGTGTGAAATACAGGGCATGTCACCATTCCAATGTGTCCACTATACAATGTAGATGCAGACAGTGCACCCTCACCATGTCCACATATAGATACATGTGAATCTGTAGTACACACGTCTCACACATACTGCACACTGTGTAACACATGCTGGCAATACTACACACGTCAGTCAAATGGCACATGGATGGATAATACATCCTCAGAATTAACAGTGCTGTACACTATACTACATTGATGATCATAGCTGGAATTTATCATGCCTGCTTACATACACCTAGAAGGAAATCACACTTTGTGTTAACAACATTGTAACGTTATTACAGTGCTATGAAGCCACCCTGTGTATCAGCACCATGTTAGTCCATACCTGCATCAATGTTACACATTACAAGAGGGGGCACAGGTGTTATCATATGCACAGGGTATGTAGTTTCATTTCTAGAGCCTGTCAGTGAGCCAGCCAATCAACATGTATGCATTTGTGTGTGTGTGAGGGACAACAGGTTTTGCATGGCCCAATGTTGATGCAATGTGTGTGTGCGTATGTGTTATCCCTAGCTGTTTGTTTTATGTGTGTCTCTGCATGTACGCTGTTTTAGCATGTGTTAGCCATATACTGGAGGTTGCGGGACAGTCACAGACTGTACCTGCCAGGCTGTACAGATTGCCATTCCTGGCCATGGATACCCCTCCATGCATTCAACCATAGTCCAGTCCTGCACCTGGTAATGTATACACATACATACATGGGATCTGTATCACAACCTGTGGATAAACGGGTGTCAGTAATGTTAACCTGATTTGCATAGTATTGCCATGTAATACATAGGTATATGAGCCATAGTCATCCTCCAACGTAATAAGCACTGCTGACTGCTGCTGAGATGTGCACATGACCATTTAAAGGTGCTGTACTATCATTGTTTTCAATGTTCCTGGTAATACCCAGCAACAAAATCACTGGTCACTACACAACTATAACCCAGGATCACTACAGCACAAAGTATGTGCACTATCACAGAGCCATAGCACATTCAGATACATCCAAGGTGAACATGTACAGATAATGCAGAACATTCAATGGTGCTAATATCCAAATACATATTACAAAGATATATATATATATATATATATATATATATATATATATATATATATATATATATAGATACACACACACACACACACACACACACACACACACACACACACACACACACAAACACTTGGAAGGGCCGGGAGCTGAACATACACCTACCAACTCTAACACACTACAGCATTACGCATTTACAGAATACGCTACTGAGATTACTGAACACAGCACTCCCAGAGGCATACTTCTAGGTGGGTGACATCATCCGCAAAGGCAAAGACGCCGATATGGAATGTATGTGTTGTGAGGCATCTAAAAGCATTACTGTGTACCCAGGCAGCTGGAAACACACACACACACTTGGAAGGGCCGGGAGTTGAACATACACATACCTACTCTAACACACTACAGCATTACGCATTTACAGAACGCGCTACTGAGATTACTGAACACAGCACTCCCAGAGGCATACTTCTAGGTGGGTGTCATCATCCGCAAAGGCAAAGACGCCGATAGGGAATGTATGTGTTGTGAGACATCTAAAAGCATTACTGTGTCCCCAGGCAGCTGGAAACACACACACACACACACACACACACACACACACACACACACACACACACACACACACTTGGAAGGGCCGGGAGTTGAACATACACCTACCTACTCTAACACACCACAGCAGTACCCATTTACAGAACACGCTACCAAGTTTACTGAACACAGCACACCCAGAGGCATACTTCTAGGTGGGTGACATCATCCGCAAAGGCACAGACGCAGATATTGAATGTATGTGTTGTGAGGCATCTAAAAGCATTACTGTGTCCCCTGGCAGCTGGAAACACACACACACACACACACACACACACACACACACAAACACACACACACACAAACACTTGGAAGGGCCAGGAGTTGAACATACACCTACCTACTCTAACACACTACAGCAGTATGCATTTACAGAATGCGCTACTGAGATTACTGAACACAGCACTCCAAGAGGCATACTTCTAGGAAGGTGACATCATCCGCAAAGGCAAAGACGCTGATAGGGAATGTATGTGTTGTGTGACATCTAAAAGCATTACTGTGTCCCCAGGCAGCTGGAAACACACACACACACACACACACACACACACACATACACACACTTGGAAGGGCCGGGAGTTGAACATACACCTACCTACTCTAACACACTACAGCATTACGCATTTACAGAACGCGCTACCGAGATTACTGAACACAGCACTCCCAGAGGCATACTTCTAGGTGGGTGACATAATCTGCAAAGGCAAAGACGCCGATAGGGAATGTTTAGAGAGTGAGCGGTCTGAAAGCATATTATCGTCCCAAGGTAGACGTACACAAATGCGGCAGTGCTGTCATCGAGCCAACTAAATATCTACAGAGCACAACAACACTAAATAGATACAGGATGCACCACAGACAGTACACCCTTCGAAAGAGCAACAAGTGTGTTCAATGTATGCATCCATCGTGACATTGAAATTGGACATCTGGTGCCTGGATGGCCACCATGGCTATACAGGATGTCAATGGCCATGCCCACACGGTTAGTATCACTCGTCTGTTTGGAATGTACTGTGTGTCCATCTACACAACGGCATACTGGGCATGCTCACAAACTTAGCAGTTGCAAAGGGCCATCTTGCATGCACACAGAGTCTAATCACGGAAGGGTGCAGTGTGGAATGTACTGTGTGTCCATCTACACAATGGCTTACTGGGCATGCTCACACACTTAGCAGTTGCAAAGGTCCATCTTACATGCACACGGAGTCTAATCACGGAAGGGCGCAGTGTGGAATGTACTGTGTGTCCATCTACACAACGGCGTACTGGACATGCTCACACACTTAGCAGTTGCAAAGGGCCATCTTGCATGCACACGGAGTCTAATCACGGAAGGGTGCAGTGTGGAATGCACTGTGTGTCCATCTACACAACGGCGTACTGGGCATGCTCACACGCTTAGCAGTTGCAAAGGGCCATCTTGCATGCACACTGAGTCTAATCACAGAAGGGCACAGTGTGGAATGTACTGTGTGTCCATCCACACAATGGCTTACTGGGCATGCTCACACACTTAGCAGTTGCAAAGGTCCATCTTACATGCACACGGAGTCTAATCACGGAAGGGCGCAGTGTGGAATGTACTATGTGTCCATCTACACAACGGCTTACTGGGCATGCTCACACACTTAGCAGTTGCAAAGGGCCATCTTGCATGCACACGGAGTCTAATCACGGAAGGGCGCAGTGTGGAATGTACTGTGTGTCCATCTACACAACGGCGTACTGGACATGCTCACACACTTAGCAGTTGCAAAGGGCCATCTTGCATGCACACGGAGTCTAATCACGGAAGGGTGCAGTGTGGAATGCACTGTGTGTCCATCTACACAACGGCGTACTGGGCATGCTCACACGCTTAGCAGTTGCAAAGGGCCATCTTGCATGCACACTGAGTCTAATCACAGAAGGGCACAGTGTGGAATGTACTGTGTGTCCAGCCACACAACGGCGTACTGGCATGCTCACACACTTAGCAGTTGCAAAGGGCCATCTTGCATGCACATGGAGTCTAATCATGGAAGGGCGCAGTGTGGAATGTACTGTGTGTCCATCTACACAATGGCATACTGGGCATGCTCACACACTTAGCAGTTGCAAAGGGCCATCTTGCATGCACATGGAGTCTAATCATGGAAGGGCGCAGTGTGGAATGTACCGTGTGTCCATCTACACAACGGCATACTGGGCATGCTCACACACTTAGCAGTTGCAAAGGTCCATCTTGCATGCACACAGAGTATAATCACGGAAGGGCGCAGTGTGGAATGTACTGTGTGTCCATCTACACAACGGCGTACTGGGCATGCTTACACACTTAGCAGTTGCAAAGGGCCATCTTGCATGCACACAGAGTCTAATCACGGAAGGGCGCAGTGTGGAATGTACTGTGTGTCCATCTACACAACGGCGTACTGGACATGCTCACACACTTAACAGTTGCAAAGGGCCGTCTTGCATGCACACGGAGTCTAATCACGGAAGGGTGCAGTGTGGAATGCACTGTGTGTCCATCTACACAACGGCGTACTGGGCATGCTCACACGCTTAGCAGTTGCAAAGGGCCATCTTGCATGCACACTGAGTCTAATCACAGAAGGGCGCAGTGTGGAATGTACTGTGTGTCCATCTACACAACGGCGTACTGGCATGCTCACACACTTAGCAGTTGCAAAGGGCCATCTTGCATGCACATGGAGTCTAATCATGGAAGGGCGCAGTGTGGAATGTACTGTGTGTCCATCTACACAACGGGGTACTGGGCATGCTCATACACTTAGCAGTTGCAAAGGGCCATCTTGCATGCACATGGAGTCTAATCACAGAAGGGCGCAGTGTGGAATGTACTGTGTGTCCATCTACACAACGGCGTACTGGGCATGCTCACACGCTTAGCAGTTGCAAAGGGCATTCTTGCATGCACACTGAGTCTAATCATGGAAGGGCGCAGTGTGGAATGTACTGTGTGTCCATCTACACAACGGCGTACTGGGCATGCTCACACACTTAGCAGTTGCAAAGGGCCATCTTGCATGCATATGGAGTCTAATCATGGAAGGGCGTAGTGTGTAATGTACTGTGTGTCCATCTACACAACGGTGTACTGGGCATGCTCACACACTTAGCAGTTGCAAAGGGCAATCTTGCATGCAGATGGAGTGTACACGCAGAAGGGCACAGTAAGGTATAAGTGCCCTCAGGGCGGTCACACATGCAGTGACCTGTACACACACAGCTGCCATCACAGCTGTCACAGGTGCAGGCCACACATGTACACACTGCAGTGTACACTGTAGCTGTCAAGTCAGCACCATGTCATTGGTGCAACACTACACAGCCTTACGGTCCCACAACACCATGTGACACATGACCACTGGGCTGTACAGCGGTGTACACCAGCTGTGCAGAGTACACACGTACCAACAGGGATCCAACAGGTGTTATCCATTTCAATGATACCAGTATACATGAACAGGTCAGCTCAAGACATACCATGGCCCTTACACAGCTGTGACACCTGACTATTGCTGTACACCAATGAACACACATCTGGGTATGTCATACATGTAATTGTGTGGATGTGTGCATGGACTGCGCACACAACACATACATACATGGCCTGTGATGTACCTCGTGCATAACACTGGCCTAATCAATGCTACACACACAAATTGAAGGTGGGCCCATGTCTGTTGAATGCTCACACTACAGGGGGTAGCAGTGTTGAACGGGACACATACCCTTGTACTGGTCACCTGTGACACCCATGATATCATACCGCAGTCCATGTGTTATGTATGTCAACACACATGTCCAACAATAGCAATGTATACAAACATGGCAACAGGAGACACATGTGTCATCTGTACTGTGCATGCAGCAAACATGCATGTGCAGTGGCCGATGTCCGTAACATAGTTGCACCTACCTGCGACATGCAGACGCAATGCAGACCCATCATTGACATCTGTATACGGTGACATACAAACTGTACGTATGGTGGGATGTGTGTACATAACATGGTGAACCACCTGTCTAGATGTATGTGTGCAGGGGGTGGCTCACAGTTGTGTCACACACCATCCTATCATGCCATGTGCTAACTGTATGCTATGTCCCTGTTACGTGACTGTGCTGACATAATGCATACACAGTGGTCAGGTGTTAACAACTATATGTCATATGGCACCTGTAACACCTATAACCTCCCGTGTGCATATAGCAGCACATTTGACAGATATAGCATTGGAATACATAATGCAATCAATACCGCTGTATGTCCATCAAATGTGTCATCATATGGCAGGTGTATCATTCCCAGCACTGCCATGTGTGTCCGAATGTGTGACCAGGGATGCCACATATCACGGGGAATATGTCCCAGTTGCTACACATCTCTGTACACCATTGTAGAGATCTGTACATACGTCAGTGTGGGAAGCATGACGTTCTCCAGTGAGGTGCATCACACACGTCGGCTGTCCGTATACACATGTGTGGTCACCACAGTGTGTGTGTGTGTTTGTATGTATGTCTGGTGCTTGGTGTGAGTGTGTATGCTACTATACGATGGGAAATTATCACTAGCCCCACGTGGTGACTAACCCGTAATGGTGATGCATTGCACAACCCTGTTGATGCCATAGGTCTCAGCCGTACTGGCTACCTGTGCATGTCCCTTCTCTGTGACACGTCGTGTGGGTGCATAGTACTGTGAGGGTGATGACCACACAGGCAAGGGTCCCCAGCTGCACACTATGGGGTGTGCGTTATAGTGGTGTACATCCCCTGAATGCGGCCATGTTCACATACTGTTACAGGGTCCTACTGCTGCACAGTGTGGCCTCCAGCTACCAAGTGACACCTCACATCATCATTGGCCAGGCTGCTGTGTACAACCCCTGCACCATGTCACCATACCTGTAATGTGTCCTGCTATGTATGTCACGTCTCTGTCCAGTGTAGCCTGTGGCACCGAACACATGCGTCAGGTGCAGTATATGTGCAGACATCTGTGTCATGTTGGTGTGTCCAACAGTCAGGATGAGGGTACATGTAGCATGCTGATATTGCCAGACGTGCCTGTGTGTACTCCACAGTTACACGTGGGGGACTGCTACCTGTAGGCACATGCAAGTACACCACAGGAGAGAACCAGGGTATCACAACCAACATGGTGGTACAGATGTAACCGAGACACATACCGTGAACACATCACAATGCATGCTGCACCTGCACTACATGGTATGACTGGTGCATGTCGACAGTACACAACCTATGTCACATACACAACTCAGTATTCACACACAACCACTGCAACATACACATCCCTCACTATGCTTACACAGGTATTACATACACCTCTCACTATGCTGTTCACCCTGTGCATCAGAATATTTGTGCATAACCCTGCACCGATGGTATGGATGACAGGGATGTGGCACAGGCTTCATCATATGCACAGGGTGATATGTTTGCCAGGGGCATAGGCTGCACCAATGGATAACATCATGTGTGTGTGTAAGGGCCGGTGAGTTGACTGGACATGTCTGTGCAGAATGCATGTGGATGTTGTGGAGCCCTACAGTTGTGTTTGCTGTGTGCGTGTATGTGTGTACATAGTTCTGCCATTTGTGATGCCTACATGGGGTATAATCGACAGCCCCAGATTGTACAATGCAGGTTGTACAGCTCACTGTGTCCGTCCATGGCCACGTGACCTATGCCTGCCTGGTTTTGCACGGGCACTACCAGGTGGAGGTACAGAGTGACTACTGTCCGATGACACATGTCCGCTGGAACCCTGTCCCCACTGAGACCGTCTAGGGCCACGTCCACATGGCCTGCTGTGTCCTGGTGTTGACAGCGCAGCACCAGCTGCACTGCTACTGCTAATGGCACTATGGGAGCGGGCATGTGAGGTGGCACGCTCACATCGACCTACACTAGGTGGTGTTGCTTGCCTACGTCCATGTGGCCTATGCCTCACTCCTACCAGGTGTTCCAGCACAGAGAGCTCCCGCTCACAGATTGCCATGCCTCGGTCAAGGATTCTGACCATTTCACCTAGTCGCCTATCCAGAACATTAGCAATCTGCTGTTGAGAATTTGCCAATGTCTGGATGTTGTAATTTAGGGTATGGATAGCAGCCCTCTGCAGCCTCTGCCCTTCTCTGTTCTGCTGTTCAGCACGTGCCTGTGCAACCATTACAGTCTGGAACATGCATCTGGTTATACCAGCTGCTGCGCTCTGTCCTGCAGGTGCATGTCTGCCAGAGGTCCTCCTACGAGCAGCACCGGCCACATGCCTGTGTGGCACATCTGCAGTCATTACACTGACACCATGGTGTGTAGACACACCTTCTGTAGCCACCACACGTTCCGGTTCCACGCCAATAGACGCTGACTGTCCTTCCTCTATGGCCACCGGTGATGCGGTATGTGTTGGCAGCAGAACTGTGTGCGGGGAAGAGGGGGACATAGCTGGGATGGTAACCATTGGCACAGATTCAGCCCCTGACAACCCTGCATGTACCTCATGCATATGTTCATCGCCGCTAGTAATTGTGGGGACACTAACATCAGATGGACCGCAGGAGGGTAACGCACCTACATCACCTGTGAATGCAAAGAAATACTGTAAAGTACAATAGACACACACACACACACACACACACACACACACACACACACACACACACACACACACACACACACACACACACACACACACACAGACACGCGCAGATGCACAAACACAGACACACACAGACACACCATGCATGTGATTTGTCAGATGGCATGCAGCATGCCTGCAATACAGCAAAGGGCATGCAGCTCAGACATTAATAGTGTTATTAAGCATACCTCCCTGGGGTGCACTCTACAGCAAGCAGGTGTCATATCAGTAGCCATGCAGTTCACACAATTATGGTAGTATGCATGCATCCCCATGATACACCATGTGGCCCAGAACAGGATAACAGTACACATGGCTGACGTGACCTTGACATGTAATCTGCTGACATGTGCATTAACATGCATATATGTTTGACACAATGCTGTCCTGACACATGTACAGCATCATAATGGGCTTCACATTGCAGTGTTGTGTGTATGCATATACAGGTACTGCTGATAGAATGCATGTTTAGCAAATGTGCATGAGCATGGGAGGGTAGTGTGAGCTGTCTACATTGCTATACAGTGTGAAGTACAGACAGTGTGCAATTGCATGGCAACATGAGGCATGTATGTTGCTGTAGAATGCATAATATGTACACATTGCATAGCCATAACTGCAACACAGTCGTGATATTCGACAGATCGTATATGGTAGACTTCAGTGACACCTCCAGTAGCTGTGCACAGGCTTTGAGGTTGTCCAGTGTACCACATCAACTGTATAATCGGTCAACTAAGGCTATAATTGGACCATGTGTGGACAATGTGCAACAGGGTGTATACACATCTCAAGTACTGTGTGGCTACATGTCTCTGGCCATCCCCCATGGCCATGAGTGCACATGTGTTGGCCAATTGTGTGTGATGGGTATCTTCTCCACATGTCTGTGTGGTTCCATATGACATACACCCATACATGTCAGATATGTCAAAATCCACAGGGCTATGCAGACAACGGGTTGTATGTTTGGTATGTGGGGTATAGGTCATGCAATAGTGTGACAATATTGCAGACAGAACACTACATGTCTGGGACATGTCAGGTGGCACATCACAATGTGTGCACCCAATGCAGGGGCATATGACACAATGGTGCCACTTGTGGGCTGCCCATATCACAGCTCATTGTGTGGTACTGTGTGCATACCACACATGTTGTTCCAATGCATACTACATATGCCTCCATTGTAGAACACCTCCACCGTTGTATGCACAGCTGACCACACATGTCACAATGACAAGTACTGTGGTTTCAAGTCTGTGTATCATTACATTTGTATATATTGCACATGGGTGGCGTGTGTGAATGCATGGTGGTGCGACCTGCATATCGTGAAAGGAACAAACATCAGGTGTGCAAGTGTTAACTGGCCACATGGCAAATAGATCTACACTGTAACATGCCTGATACTAATGACAGTCTCACCTGCAATGGACCCATGTCTGTGCGGCATGCCAGCGGTACCTGTATAGGGGTGACACACCAGTATGAACATTATCCATGACTGTATGACAGCCACAGGTTGCACTGCGCATGTGCACACATTCACCTGTGTAATTGCATATAGTATGCACATGTGTGCATACACAACGTAGCATACTGTAGTATGCAGCATGTGTGTCCACATACCTGGCATATGTTGTTACTTTACATAATGTACAGTGACACATGCAATTACATGGGATATAATAGCCATATGTGCATTACTGACTTACTAGGCAACTCCAGGCTCATTGGTTGGGAGACACCCACCTCCACGATGGCAGCTAGTGTTTCTGGATGCTGTTCCCTGGGTGTCCCAAGACTGGCCAGTAGCTCCTCAGTGTGTGTGAGTGGGGGCTGGGTTGGTGGCCCACCACCTGTTCCACCTTGTTCCCTGGCGATTGCAGTGGCACGCTGTTTTGCATGTCGTATCAGGTCTGTGCAGTGTCTGCGCACCTGCTGGTAGGTGCGGTTATGGACACCCACATCGTTCACTCTCCTGCGTAGATCCTGCGACATGTCATCCCACTGCTGGGCATGCTGTGGCACATGGCTGAACAACAAGTCATAGTTGTCATGGAGCTGTGGGATGAGGACATCATCCTCCTGGCGGGTGTATGCTGGGAGGCGTGTACAGGGCATTATCTGTAAAACATAATGATGGTGACAGGTCACAGTTTCAGAGATATACAGAGATACTGCTGCACACACATTTCTATGACATCTACTGCATCTGCACAGTTATCTTTGCAAACCATCATGACACTGACACGACTGACGTGTTGTGTCACACATGTCACACCCATTATGCATTGGATATCATCACCATATATGTGTGTCACCTCATTACAGTGTTCATACTCCATGTAAATGCTGTCTTGCTGTGGGCATGTCTATTTGCCTGCACTTGTGTTCTTACCTATCTGCACATGCCTCGATGTGTCCACGGTACTACTGTTGACCTGGATGCTGTGTATATGTCACATATCAACACAGACACAGCTGTAATGGACTTGAGCAGTGACAATGCACACATACGCATGGACACCTGTACATGCATGTGTTTTGCCATATACATCTACACAGCACTGTACAACTGTTCAACATCCTGACACGAATCGCCTGTATTACACATGTGATAGACATGGGACAATGGAAAGTCAGATGACATTCGCAGGGATGGTCATCAACCATAGCATGTGCGGGCATGGTTTCCATGCTGTTACAGATGGCCATTGTGCCACCACAAGCTGCATCAGTGCCACATTACTGATCCAGTCAGTTGATAGTACATCTACCATGCAGCCATCACACCATGTATGACTGGGATGACATCTGCAGCTTTGATGGACAGGGTTGCATGGTATGGCGGGAGTATGTCACATATATGGCACAGTGATCTGTCCAGCCTGTGGCAATCCTAGTATTAGGACGGTGGCTGTCCATGACATATGTCATATAGATCAGGATATGGACATGTAGCATGTCCATCATCATGGTGTAGCAAATGTCCTTCTGCAAGGTAGACAGCATGCTGCATAGTGGAGGTGTGGATTGTGAAGGCTGGTATCGCACATCCATGCATAGCCATTACCCCTTACAGGTGGTATGTGATCCAATATTGGTCACCACAGTGCTTTATATGCCTAGCCAGTGATCTCCGTGCTCATGGATGGCACTCTGACATGACATGGGTATCTCAGATGACTACCTAAGGGGCCTGGAGACGTCACCATGTCGGGGGGTGCACTGCACAGCACCATCCCTTACACAGTGTCCATAATGTTGACCACAGCCTAGGTAGTAGTTTAGGGGTACAGGGATGTTCACCTAGCGGTGACACTGCTGGTATCATCCATCAGACTGTGTACATATGTCACACCTCACACACACAGCCCATTCTGTATGTTGTTCACAACACTGACACAGCTAAACTGATAGGTCATGGCCATTCACAGCCTTACATACACAGATGCCTAACATTTGTCTGTGTGGTATGGGCTAAAATGAGGGTGGGGTACAACACATTAACCCTGTTGTACTGTATCTGGCACTGATGTGCTGTGCACATGTCACTCTTGCACCTTTTGTAGTTGTGAGTCTGTCAACAGGCCACTAGTGGAACACTCCTGTGACATGCAAAGGTATTTGTAATCAAATATCGGTGCTATCTTGTACATCTGTACTGCTAACATCTACAGTGCTAATGGTTCATGGACATGCACACCATACTCAGCAGGGTTATAGTGCGGTGCCACCCTAAATGACTGTCATCACCACTTGTGGGTTGATATTATCCAACACCCTATCTGTATTGTATGGTCATGCTAGGCACTTGTTCAGAACATGTGAGCATGTCATGAGCTACTGATTACTATAACGCCCATTCCACACCATTTCCCACAGGTACACTGGCTGTCCTACACTTCCCAGCTTGCTTAAGGTTCGAGAGCTGTTGTACACATGTAACGCACATATCCTGTGGGACATGGTTGTATATACAGGCATGTCCAACTGTCACGTACCAGTGCTACTGCCTGTCTATATGAGGGATATGCCGTACATGTGGCAATAGAGCAATTGTCTCATGTACACATACAATGCTCACCTCCCAACATACGGCACTACAGCCTGTGGGGGATGCACGTCTGCAGCCATGCTGGGCCCATAGCTCTCAGGTGTACCTCATTTGGGGTTCTAAAAGGTGCATGTTCCCCAAGGTTCCACATTGGAAGGGTCTATCACACATTCATTGTTGTACATAGTTTACCTGCTAGCCATGGCTAAATAGATGAGAATCATATTAATTCATTGGAATATCTGTTTTATACGTAAGATCAGCCTATTTTAGCCATCATATGCCCTTCCTGTTAGTAAGCCAGTTGTAAGTGTTCCACGTTTCGCCCATTTGTTACACGGTATGAGGGCTAATGTTCCTCATTTTGGGGATAGGAGGCTGACAGCTATGGCTGGGGGTAATGCTGTCGCCAACCCTGACTGCACCTGACAGTCATTCGGGGATGTGTAATATTTGCAACGCACCCCACCCATCACATAGTCTCACATGATCTACACCACTGGCCACACCTACAAGGCCAACCTGTGCAGTACTTCTCCATACTCACTGTAGGCACCAGAGGTAGCCCCCATCATTGAAGACAACATCACCAGCTTATAGCCCACAGACTCATGTGTGCCCACCACATACAGCCAATAGTGTGTTATAACATTCACAACACACCAGTCATAGCTGACTCTGTAGGGTGTCACACTGCAGTTCCACACAGCAGGCTACACAAGGTGTTAGTCACTTACATTTTGCTGTCGGGTAACTGCTTCTGCAACATAACCTATGCACCCATGCCACACCTCACCAGGTACGATATGTCTGTCATTCGCCATGTTAGTGTGACTGCCCTGTGATGCCACTTCACAGACTACGTGTGCAGGGACATGCAATAGCTCACCAGTCTTATAGCCCTGAGGGTGTGGGCCTAGCCCTGGGGAGCATTTTGCATTCGTCCGGACACGATACCACTATACAGTGACTGACTGTGTCACTGCAACAGTTGCCTATGCTCCTATTGTCATTCCACAGGCATGAGGTATCTGTCCGCTATGACTGTCCTGGTCAAACACAATGCTGTGGCACAGATGACTTGCACCTGTCGGCCCTGGGAGTACAGCTCACATGCTAGGCTGTTGCTGCTTCTATACTGCCTGTCCTGCACAGTTTCCAATAACTGTCAAAGGCAGGGCGGTAACTGGCATGCGCGACATGAGGTCATGTCACACATTGCTTGCATCTTCCCCTGTGACGCACGCAGGCAAGGCACACCTTATAATGCACCACTCCAAAATGTCTGCAGTGACTGGGACCTGCCTGTAGGCTCTGCAGAGCACACCTGCAATGACAGGTTATAGACGGACCATACCTTCCAGGCACATACCTGGGCTGGCACACCCACAGCTGAGGGGTTCCCATATCCCACTATGTTTTGCACACATCCTGGCAAGATGCTTAGCACAATGCATCAGAGGTGCTTCACGTGCAACTAACTGTGTCTGGGACCGCTATACACATGGTAACAAGCAACAGAGTCAGCATCATACCCCACGGGTAACATACCTTCTATGGTGGTATAGTGGACAGTGGGCCTCAGCTACTACTGATGTGTGACTGACACTACCCCGCACTTCACTGGGATAGCCACTCATGTACCAACACATCCATGAGTCATACCCTCCACTCAGCTGGATCAACACATACACAGCACCTCCAAGACCTACATTACCCTTGGCATGAACACTACCACAATGTGACTGGTGTTACACACCTGGGGTTATCCCATCATTGGTGGATTCTGAACATATGCTAATCTACCATGTTAGCCACATCCCAGAAACACACCCATCACAGCATACACAGTACATGTGTACTACTACACCTACTACAGACGTCTGCTGACAGCGGTTGTTAACATCATGACACCCGTACAGATGGACAATGCACATACAAATGCTGACACATACCCCAGTGCACTTAATTAGCATGTACACAACTGCATGGATCATGCTATTCCACACAGAGCCATGATGGTACACACCAGATAACAAACGCCACTCTGGTGGTCATGTTCCACGGACATATGATGTACAACAGCTGTAGGCTGTTGCACAGTGGTGTACATTCCCATGTGTGGGGTGGCTCACTGGTCAGCCGTGGTGGGGCTACAGGGTCCCTCATCACATACTCCAAGACTAGCTACGTAAACATGACTGCCACACATTCCGGGGTGTACCACCAGGCATTATGGTGGTATGCCAGTATTTGATGGCAACACCCACATCTGCTGCCACATACAACAGTCACTCAGGAACATTGCAGACCCAGGTATTGTTGGCAACATGCTGGAGGATGGATTCAATGCTGACAGTACACCCTCTCACTCAGTACAGGGCCGCAATCCATACATGAACTTTGTGGTGTCCCTGTAGTCACACCTACACAGTACTGACCTACACTCTATGTGTCCTGAGACACTGGCCCCATGTCACCTTCCAACATCCCAGGCTGTGATGTCCACCAACCTCCGAATTACATGTCTCATCACTAGGCCACCATATTCAGTAATAGCCTTGTTTCAGACATTGTAGACCCTGAATGGCACACAGCAGTATTTATCACACTACACACAGGTTGCACCGCATTGCACGAGTGGGACTATAGTCCTACACACCTGACTGGACTGTTCTGCGTGGCTATGGGGCACATCATCAAGGACGTCATTCTCAGAGACATTGTTGGTCTCCCGTCCTCTGCTGCCACCCGGGTTGGGCTTGTTAAGGCCAGAGCATGGCCCCTACACATGGTGGACTCCTTTCATACAGTTACCAGGGCAGTTGCTGATGGTACGGGAGTCCACAAATCCTACATTGTCCTCTCATTGCCTTTCAGCACCATTCCCCATTCTGGTATTGACAACATACACATCCACCTGCACATTGTACCCTGTGTCTCAGGATGTTGTGCTATGTGGCTCATGGATAGGACACACAGTGAGGCCAGCATACCATAGTACCTACTACATGTCAGGTACTTTGGCATACCATGGTCCTCAGTCATAGGGCCCCTCATGTTAAGTATATGCTTCCCTGCAGAACAGGCTGGCACAGGGGACTTTCCCTGCCTAGCTTTAGAACCCCTACATACCAAACGCCATGATTGCTCCACCAGCTGATACTGACTCCAACCATACGGATGTCACTGTGACAGATACATAATATGACTATCATGGCATCAAGCTGTATGACACAAGGTGCATGCACATCACCTTTGCATTACACCATTCACCCACTGACTATCACATGGATGGTGGTCCCCTACATACATATCACATTGTACATGTTTGCAGTACACACATATGTCACACCCACTCCTGTGGTTACCGTATTGCCACTGTGGCGTGGATATCCTCCTATGTGGCCACACCTATCTGTACTGGGTGTGTAACTGGTATATAGGCACCCATTGTACATGTGAACTCTAGACATCTACACACATTCAAGTGTACACCACCCCATTTAGGGTGTACCTTACACAACAGCTACAGCTTTACATGCCACAACTTTAACACACCATGACGTTTACTGAGCTCTGACAGTTTCAATATGCGGCTGCACTACGGACACTGCATCTGTACACATTTGCATACTACATACTCAGGGGTGACCTCTGCTGATCAGACAGGGCCCATGTCCACAACATTATTAATTATACTCCTCATACGCAGCATAAGCAGAGGCCACAATGAGTGGGATGTGCTTCTGGGTTACATTCCCAAACTGGACACTCAGCGTGCTGTGGAACATAAGTCCTCTGTACATCACGCAGGGACACTCAGTAGCACTGTTCATGTGATACCTCCCTTGGTGGTTGGGAGACACATGTAGGCCTGGGATCACTGCAGTGGCTGTAATGTGCAGTGGTGCAGGTGACACCTGGCTCTGCTCTTCACAGGGCACTACCCTGGAGAGGTGCCACTAGTGTTAACACTGTAGTTGTGTTTACACATGGACATGACATACTGCATAGTATCCCACTATGCACCTGTGCAGCTATTACTTGTCCTTTGTACATGGTTACTTGGTAGCCCTTCCATTTAGATTAGCTATCATGCTATTACTATGTCCCATACCTACAGGCCATATGTCTCCTGTTATTGTACATACCAATAGACGATACCTGTAGTATGCATGATATGCCTGTTATGATGTGTTGAATATCTGTCATATCTACCTATAATACTATACATTACACATATTTCACATAGTATCCCATAATGCAAAGCATACTTGCTCAGCGGGACTACCTTAGATATGTCATTAACGTTATATGCCCATACACATGTGTGCTGTGACAGTAGATCAACATATACAATCCCCTGCTATGGCACGTCCTTGTTGGACATACCCTACCACTGATGGTGGGTTGTATGGCATTGTTCTGTTTAATGGCCTCATGTAGCATCCCTTCTGGTGTCTGTGCTATGTACCTTGTATCCCACTGCTGGACGCACAGATTCTACAAGCGTTACTATGCTCAGCAAGACATCACTACATAAATACCTTTCCCCACTTTATGCATTGCGGACACGTTTAATTAATGCAAACCAGGCTATACATACAGTAAAACTAATTAATACAGATCATGCTATGCATAACCTTACATATTGGGCATTCTACATACCTTGTCATCGTTACGGCATTTCGTTTCTATCTCTCTCACAGTGTTTCAACTGTTTTTTGGTATGAGCATATGGTTTGAATGTCTGGCAAATCATCCTTATATATGTCGATACCTGAAACGTGGATTATTCCCGCAAATTGGTGTTTCTGAGTGACTAATTACTTGCATATCAGCTGTGCAGCTACTCCATTTGCCAATAACGCCGCGACAGTGGGGTATAATTGGATTCTCCACTTGGGCGTTGCCTATTTGCCCTACCTTCGGGGAGACGGTCTGTATTGTATTTTGTTATGAGTAACTGCAACTGCTATGCATGGATACAAGTATAGTTTGGATTCATGTCCCCCGTGGATTGTGTCTGACAGAGTATTTGGTTCAACATGTGGGTGTACCTGTCATCCCGATGTCTGATAATGGAGTATTGCAATCAATACCTGTAACATGGCTGTTTGTCCCATTATACAACGCCTGCAATTTTGCATGTCGCCTTTAATTGTGTCTCTCACACGGTATGTTGAGAGTTCTGCAGATGTAATTGACTGACTGGATGTTTGTGCTGCTATTACAGTTTGTATTGCTTTAGTTTCTAGTGTGGGGGATGTCGGTGGTTGTACATAACATATACGGTTTGTGGGCCTTGCATTTCTACATAATCCATATATATGTGTGTGGGCTCCGTCCCTGATTAGAGAGCTAACAGTTAGTAGACTTATGTTACGGGATTGTACATTGGGCCGTTGTTAATTGGTTTCTATATCATCTGCAGGTGAGCTTGCTACTTGTATACCTCCGTAATTGCAGCGATATATCAGGGGATATGTGTAGGTGACAGCTATCCCTTGTATTTCTGTCCCAGATATTTGCAGTCATTGTGGTTGTGTTGTTAAAAGAGCCTTTTTGCCATGGGTTGCCACCTTATCATATGGTCATTGTGGGACACTTGCGGGACACAAAGCAGTGTTTACAGGCCAACACGTAGCCACGGTACACAGGTAGCACATACTTTTATCCTCACTACATACCTATTGTTGTGTGACTTTGGATACTTATCATATTGCATGTAACATTTAAGTTTCTTACATACAGGCATAACTATTAAATACGACTGTTACATTATATATGGGACATATTTATGTCCTACCATCTCGGACATTTGCCCGTTGTACTGTTTTATGTCAGGACATACCTGCCCAAGTTGGGGATGTCCCTCCTACTGTGGTACAGGTAGTACCGTATGCCTATGGCTAGCTATACCCACACCTACCATACTGGTCTGCCTCTGACCTGGCACCAACATACACATGTTGTGGACACACACACACATTACAGTCACACAGAAACGCACACAGCACCCTCGATGCACAGTACCTACGTGGACCGCGACACCGTCAGCAGTGACTCACCGTCCCTTCATATCATCATACTATTACTCGCGGATGTACTGTTCCGGTACTGTGTTCTATCGGTCTTTCGGCCTCGTGGTTACGCATGTCAGTATGTTACACATTCCATGGTTGGCGGTATCCTATTTATTTGTACCTCCATGATGTTATGAATGTCGTTGGACTATCTATCATATTTGCAGTTATCGCTGAATCCATCTATATCACCATATATCCCTCTATTGCCCTTTCTAGCTGTGTTATATATATGCATATGTGTACATATATATATATAGATATATATATATATATATATATATATATATATATATATATACATATATATATATATATATATATATATATATATATATATATATATATATATATATATATATATATATAGATATATTATATATATATATATATATATATATATATATATATATTATGTATATATATATTATATATATATATATATATATATATATATATATAGCTATATCTATATCTGGCGGGGAACGTGACAGGCACACAGCACCACCATATGCTGTAAGACTCATGTACTGTTCAGGTGTTGGCATTCCGTGTTGCACTGGCTGTTGTGTTTACAATGTTTGAGGGCTGCCTATGTAGGAGTCACACATTGGGCCACCTATACATTACAATTTACAGGTGGTCATGTTTGTGTGCCATCCATTTTACTGTGTGTGCAGGTGGAGAGGTGTCAGTCCGTAGGGGCCTACATGGTCAGAGTATGTGCTATACGTTCCCTCTTTGCCAAGGCATAGGCATATTGGGCACACCTCCGTCTGCCTACTGGGGCTGGCATAGTGTGTTCATAGTCTGAATCCCTCTGTGCTTGTACTGGCCTTGGCAATTGCGGTGGGCTATGAGGGCCTTCATCATTTTGTCCCTGCTGCAGCTGCTTCCGCAGGATCATATTATGTAGCATGGCACATACTATGACGATGTGGGCACATGTGCATGGAGAGTACTGCAAGGCTCCACCAGATGTATCCAAGCACAGGAACTGTGATTTCAGCATCCCGAACACACGCTCTATGATGATTCTGGTTTGTGCGTGTGCCTCATTATGGCGTTCTTGCATGGGTGTGTGTGCATTTCTGATGGGAGTCATCATCCACGGCTCCAGTGCATAGCCAGCATCCCCCACGAGATGGCCATGTGGGATGTCCCCCCTGACAAATACCTGATACAGCTGTGAGGCATGCCAGATATGGGAGTCATGATAGCTTCCAGGGCTGCCAGCACACACATCCATGATAATGCCCTGGGCATCGCACATGACCTGGCAGTTGATGGAGTGGAATCCCTTGTGGTTTATGTAGCGCATACCCTGCTCACCGGGTGGTGACTTGATTTGTATGTGCGTGCAGTCTATCGCACCCAGTACCTCCGGGTATTGTGCCACATGGTGGAAGTAACGCATATTGCTGGCCAACTCCTCCTGAGTTCTGGGGAAGTATATCTGCTCATTAGTATGTGGTAACATGGCATCCAGGAACTGGTGTAGTACCCTGGATGCTGATGCCTGTGAGATACCCATTATATCTCCAGTTGGACTTTGAAAGGTACCTGTGGCCAGTATTCGCAGGCTTACACATACCTTCGTGTCCACTGGTATGGGTTCCCCTCTGTTGTTTCTGGTTCACAGGCGTGGCCAGCACAGCTCCACTATTTGCTGTAAGATGTCCCTGTCCACCCTCTAACGCTCTACTGTCTCCAGGTCATGTAGCCCCTGGTAAGTTACCTTTGGTCTGAACACTTTCCTTCTCCTCCGAGGCCTGCGGTGGTTGTCGGCATCATCCTCCACAACACCGTCAGTCTCAAACACATGCTGATGAATCACAGCTATGGCAGCTCCCAACATGTACATTTTAAAGGTTACCCATGTGTTTACACCTATGGTGCGGTGTTTGGGAATACACAGGTGTGTGTTGGGTGCTTACACACTTTATACTATTGTGCTGTGAACACCGATGATGTCATAGGGTGTGTATGTACATTCGTAGCTACAGGTTAAGTTATGTGTTTTCCTGCCGGAACTACTATTGTGGTGCCTTTGGTGTTGAATTACATTTGCCTGCCGTGGATTACCTCTTGACCTTCCCTTTACATTTCTGCGCATTGCACCTAACATTTTCTGGCATGCATCCTGCAGCCTACTTTCATTTGTGCTTTCCTGGACCTGGCGTATCTTGCGTTATGTGTGCTACTGCCGGTCTGCTGTCGGTTTGCTTTGCTCTGCTGTATCAGGTCTCCTATCTTTGCAATCCAATACCTCCCCTCCTTTCTTTGCATTCACATGCCTCCCCTATCCTGTTTTGCAGGTTTCTGCAAGCGGACTTGTCAGCTGCCGTTGATTGGCCTTTGTGTGTTGATTGGTGTTGATTGCTCATTAGTACTCCAATTACCCTACTTCCGCATTTCCTTTTCTTCCCCTGACCTTCCTGTTTCTGCTATTGTTTGTGGTGCGTGCATCCGATTACTGGGTTTTGGGCATGTTTTCATCCTCGTACACATGCGCTTTTGGTCAACATGTGCGCTCTTAGCTAAACGATTCCTCCCCACCCCTATCCTGCAGCTTTGCTTAGCAATGGACAGGCCAGATTTGCAATGCTCCAAAGTGCTTAGTGCTACAGTGGAACACCCCTCTGCTGATGTCATGTATCTCCTCTGAGCCACTCCTCGGTATTATACCGCTGCGCCGTATGGTACAACTTTCCTCTGGCGGAACATTTGTGATTCAGTATTATCTGCCTCATTTGCATGGCATTGACTACTAATTCATAGTTACCGCGCTGAACACTATCGCAAGCCCTTAGCAACCCTTGCACCTTGGTTGTCGTCTTCCATGCCTACCATTGTGTGTTATGCTTTAAACCTGCTTTCTATTACGTTGCGATTTTATGACATTTTTTATATTATTTCTTTATGTTACAGCTTCCGCACACATGTCCTGCGGTTCTGCTCTGCGTTACTGTGGACATGACATTAAATGTTGTTATTTACGTGTTATGCATCTTTTCTTATGCCATTGGCTGTGTATTTCACCATTGGCATATGTTCACGTTGTGATACCTGGGTCTGGCCCTCTTCCATAGCTCCGATGTTATGTTTGGGAAAATGTAAACCGTGTTTTTTGGTTTACATTTCCGTGGGCTTACGCTACGCCTGCACCACATCATGAATCGCTATATGCCTTCATTTGCATGGCGCAACACTGCAAATGGAGTGATTTGCATACCTACTCCGGGGGCTGCGCAGATCTGGCATACGCCGGTAGTGCACGTGGAATTGGATCGTACCTGAATCGCTTGGCGGCCATATTTGGCGTTATAACGCCTACGCTATGCGTGCGCCTGGCGCAAGCTTCATGAATCCCTGGGAGTGTAAAATCTGTAGACTTTAATGAGCTGTATTGTAAAATTCTAACACACCAGTTTATTTATTTTTACTTCAGAAGTGTGTGTCCTCTTTCTTTAAATTATTGTTGCCAGTAGTATGTTGCTTGTATAGTGTAGATTTCTGTGTACTAGACAGCTTCAAAAATCACATACAATGAAGGTGGATTTAGGAAGCTGTGTGAAGGAATAAATCAAGCCTGAAAATAGGGACACACCACCAAAAAAAGTGGCGCCCTGAGCAGGGGTAGATCAGACCTGAAAATAAAAGTGTTTCTTCAAAACAGGAAAGATGGAAAGCTCTGCACATATAAGTGAGGCTGCATGCAGTCTTCTATTTTATAGTTTGTTTGAAACGACAGAGGGGTTGGAGGTTTAGCTGCAGGTAGAGTACATTATCTGCATCAGTGAAGATGCTGCCAAAGGAAAAAAGTAAATGATACTTCCCAAAGGCTCAGGTAAAAAAAGTACAGTTGTGTACACTTACCATAAATGTAGATGTTCGAGTGTATTCAATGTTGCAGACATCACCTGTGAATTATCCCTGCTGTGGTAGCCCTCGCCTAGCCCGAATGCCAGAGTCAATGTTTTTCTGCATCGACTGCTGTCGCTTGCTGTCTAACGTCAGGTTGTCAGTGATATAAAGGAAGGCAGCCGACACCATTACATCAGTTTTTCTTGCCCTGACTTGTCAGAAGCCCAAGTAAATATGGTAAATTGGTCCTGGTGACTGAAAGTCACCGTTAGAAACTTATGCCTAAAGAAAAAAGATATAAGCGGGAAGGAGGGTGAGAAACCAGGAATGCAACAGTGAATACACTCGAACATCTACGTTTATGGTAAGTGTATACAACTGTAATATGTTCTTCATGTTTCACTGTTGCAGTCATCACCTGTGGGAGGATTCCTAAAGCTGAACAAAGGGGTGGTAGGATTAGTAAGAGACCTAGGAATGGGTCAGCAGGCTCTGCAGAACTGCAGAGGCAGAACCTGCCTTAGCCTTCAGAAATAGAGGTAGGTGGTAATGCTTGGAAAAAGGTATGAACAGAAGTCCAGGTGGCAACTTCCAGGATGTCCCTGGTGGGAACTCCTCGAAGGAATGCTGTGGAAGTGGAGTCTGCCCTAGTGGAATGGGTTTGAATAGACCTAGGAGGGTCTCCCATGCAATGTCAAGCAAAAATGGATACAGTGTGATATCCATTTGGAAATGGGCTTTCTCTCTGCCCCTGGGTCAAAGCTGAAAAGTAGTTGGTCTGTTTTCCTGAAGGGTTTAGTGCAGACCAGATAGTATCTGAGCTGTCTGTGCACATCTAGTGAGTGCAGAATTCTTTCCCCCTTGTTTTGAGGGTTAGGAAAGAAGATGGGTAGATGTATGGCCTGGTTGAGAGTTACATTAGATACCACCTTGGGCATCAAGGAGGAGATGGTCTTCAGGGAGACCCTGTCTGCATGGAAGATAATGAAGGGCTCAATGGCCATCAGTGCCTGAAGTTCTGAAACCCCTCTGGTTGAGGTGATAGCTAGGAGAAAGTCAGTCTTCCAGGAGAAGTATCTTAGTTTTTTTTTTTCAATAGTTTTTATTTTTATTTTTACATTAATAAATGTCACTGATAAAAAACATTTTACAACATGAAGATATATATGTATATATTATACATTGATGTCAATACCACAGAATATAGGTTGTACAACATATCTATTTACACTATGTACATAGATGCTTTCACTGTTAATTCCACATGTATACTGACAGTATATACATTCATAATATCCAAGTTATTATTTAATATCTGAACTCGTATGTGTTCAGTTCCGTTAGAGTGTATTTCTAAGTTGCTGTGTGATGAATTATGCTAATATGATATTAAAGGTTTGTTCCCAAATTTCTCTGGGTTTCATGTTTTTTTATTTCTTTTATCTATTACTATTGTATTAGCTAAAAGGTGTTGTATAGCTACTTGTTTAAAACCCTCTCAAGAGATATTTATCGTATCTAGCCATTTAAAAGCTATATACAGTTTAATTAGTAGGAAGATTGTTAAAAGTGTATTTGCTTGTTCTTTTGGTAAGTTGGATGGGAGAATGTGTAATATAGTGAATTCCCAAGTTAATGTTGATGTTTGATAACCCATTTTTTGTAATTGTACCTTGAGAGAATTCCAGAGTTTATAGACATATTTACAGCTCCAAAATACATGGATTAAGTCAGCTATCTGGTCCTTACAGTGTGGGCAGAAGGGTGATTTGGATGTGTTAAATTTGTGTAGGATTGCAGGTGTAAAATATGCATTATTATTGATCATGAACTGAGTGCATGCTAACTTTTTGAGGGGTATAATCATCAGTGTTAGATTGATTGCCTGATTTGCTGTTCATCTATGGATGGTTTAATTTTTCTCCAGTAGTTAGAAAAGAGGAGGTCTTTCCGGTATTTTATTTCATTTACCATTTTATATGAATTAGTAATAGTTTTCTTTGTTGTGATAATAGTTCTCTAAAGCCTGCTACAAGTTTCTATGTCACTACTGGTCATAGTAGCATTTTGGAGGTAACTGAAACACAATTCTTTGATTTGTCTTAGGATTATTATGTGTGATTTAGGGAGGTTTAAGTTGGTCCTCATTTCTTGTATTGAGCAGTTAAGGTAAGGATAAATATTGTGGATTGTTTTATATTTCACTGTGGGAAAAGGGACTAAGTCTAGCATCTTACTGTTTATTTTTAAATTTGGGTTTTTATGAAGGGGTTGCAGTATTGTCATGGCTTTTCCAAGGTTCAAGAATTGAAAGAGTTTTTGCACTAAGTTGATAGAATGTTTTAAGGGCTCTATAATGTTCTAAGTTTGTATTTCTTTCTGATTCAGGATTGGAAGTGCTTTGGGATTGAAACCTAGAGCTTTAATATATTTATAATAGATTGTCCAAAGAGGAGACCAATTTCTCATTGACGGGTTATGTTCAGCTATTCTTAATATTCTGTTAGTGTTAATGATTGAGTAGTACATTTTAAAATCTAGTAAATTTAGTCCTCCTTTGTTTTTGGGGAGTGTTAATTTTGGATAGGAGATTCTGTTTTTTTTTTTGGTTTCCCTTATAAATTTTGCTAGGAAGCTATGAATTTGTTTGAATAATTTATTATGTATTATTGTCTGTGATATCATGAATATATACATTAGTCTAGGTAAAATGTTTATTTTGATTACTGATACTTTGGCCAAGAATGGTAGTTTTAGGTTGTTCCATCTTTTACAGTCTTGCATTATTGTTTGCCATTTAAGGTTTACATTGTGTTGGTAGAAGTCTTTGTTATTCTGGAAAAAGGTGATTCCCAGGTATTTAGTTTCTTCTTTTATTTTTATTCTGTTTAACAATGGTATTAGTGAGATGAGTTTGGGTGTTTTTAGGGGAAAATATTAGTTCTATTAAGGTTTAGTTTGTAGTCAGACATAGTCGAGAAATGTTCAATTGCAGCTATTATTTTGTTTATATCTGAATTTGGTATAGTGCAGTATATGTTCAAGTCATCCGAAAATGCAGTGAGGTATATTTTGAAGCTGTGTATTGATGGAGGATCATGGTATGTGTTTTGTTTAATGTATAGAAAGAGTGGTTCTAGGTATAGGTTAAACAGGAAGGGTGATAATGGGCATCCTTGCCTTGTTCCATTTTTTATTAGAATCCTATTTGACCAAGTTTTATTTATATATAGAGATGTGTATTGATTGCTATAGAGAGTTTGGGTGATCTGAATGAAGTTATTGGGTATATTAAAGCAGGGTAGTGTTTTGAGTAAGAATTCTAGGTTAACCCTATCAAATGCCTTGTGGGCATCCACTACCAATTTGTAGATGTTAGTATTGTATCGGTTAGTGTAGGATATTAGTGCATCTAATGTTAATGTATTGTCACTGGTCTGTATATGTGGGATAAAACCGGATTGTTCTGGGGAGATGATTTCTCTATCAGATTTTTCATTCTGTTTGCAAGTATAGAGGTAAATATTTTAGTATCTATATTTAAGAGGCAGATGGGTCCGTAGCTGTCGGGGTTTTTGGGGTCTGTGTATTCTTTTAATATAAAGATGGTTTTAGAAGCATTAAAGTGGATATCATTTATTTTATAGTTTATTATGTAATTCAGTGTATAGTATAGTAGTTTGGCTTTCAAGGGGGAAAATGCTTTGTAAAATTTTGATGTGAGTCCATCCAGACCTGGAGCCTTATGTGCTTTTAAGTGTTTGATTGTTGTAAAAATTTCACTGATGGATATTGGTTCAGTTAGTTTTTTTTGTTGGTCTAAATTTAGTTTAGCGAATTTCAGTTTTTGAAGGAAAAGAGTTCTATCTTACTTTGAGGTTTATAGTATTTGTGCTCCATATATTTGAGAGCATATTTGTTCAAATGTTTTAATAATGTCTTCATTTTTTGTGTAGTTTTTGTCTCTGTAGTTTATTTCTGATATATTGGAGGCATTTTTGTGTTGGGAAATAATTCTGGCCAGAGCTCTAGATGGTATTGAGCTTCTTCTGCATAAGTGGCTAACATTCTGGCTTCATAAAACGATAGGTTCCTGGTTTTGAACATGTATAGATCCATTTACAGTTCTAAAAGTTCCACTTCTGTTGGGTTCTTGGGGTTATTTATTAGTTCTTTTTCAAGATGCTATATTTTCCGTTTCAGTGTATGCTCCTCTTTCAGTTGTATTTTTTCATAGTATGCTGCTTTTTTGATAAACAATCCTCTAATTTGTGCTTTGGTTGCAGCCCATTCTATGTCAGTTGGTACTTGGGAGTTAGTGATATTTGTAAGAGCTATTTTTAGTATTGCTTCTGTTTCTTTTATTACATCCATTTTGGAAAGTAAATTAGGGTTTAATGACCAATTATGACTTCTATTCTTTAAATATATCGTTTTGTCCCAGTTAATGTTCAGTGTGATTTTGGAGTGATCTGAAAAGAACCTGGTATGTATAGTTATTGTTGGGTCCATGTTAATGAATATGTCAGAGATTAAGAACGAGTCTATCCTTGACCACATTTTGTGGCATTACAAATAGAATGGATTTCCCTGTTTTATCTTCACTGTTCCCATATTTAAAAGGGTCATATCGTTTGAAATCTTGTTTGAGTTCATTAAGGGCTAATGTGGCTTGTTTATGATGTGATTTGGTCAGATTAGATTTATTCTTTTCTGGGTTTTGATATGTGTTCCAGTCACCTCCATTCACTAGGTAGTGATCTTTAAAATGGTTGAAGGTTGGGTATAATGGCATAAAAAAGTGTTGTTGGTTATTACAGGGTGTGTAAACATTAAGTACCATCATAGGTTTTGGTATTGTAGGACTAGTAAATGTTATGTAACACCATCTTCCCTCCTTGTCAGCTTTGGTTTTAAGTGTTTTTTCCTTAAATTGGTTTTTAATTATTATGGCCACCCCAGCACTGTTTGTTTTCCCCTCTGAAGCTATAATTTGACTTATCCATTTATTTCTGCTAATTTCTGCCCATTGCTTGGCAGTCAAGTGTGTTTCTTGTATTAGTATGAAGTTGGCTGTGGTTTTTAATGTAAGGTGTAAGAATAGTTTTCTTTTCTTCTTGTTTTGGAGCCCTTTAACTTTCCATGATTCTATTTCCCACATTTATTTATTAGGTGTATTCCTTATATATGTCATGTATATTAGTTTTGTTTTGTTATCTTTGCATGTGTTACTGTGTGATGGTTTAGGAAAGCATCCACCCCTAGTCTGTGCCTAACCACTATATCCCTGGTCCAGGAATAATCGGGGGGTGGGATGAAGGTTTGTTATATGGTTTACCTTTATGTCTAATCTTGGAATGTATTTTCTGTTTTAGATATAGATTTAACCCATAGTATCCCCCCTGTGTTACTATATACAACGTGGATAAAGCTGAGCATACTATTTCCCTCAACAGACTCTGCTACTTAATGTCCCTAGCCTCTTCCCACATACTATTTATACAATTATGGTATTGCATTTAAGGTACAGCATGTATTGTTTTTGTCTTGTGACTAATTCTTTCTAATAGTATTTTTTTTTTAAACAGCATATTAATATACATTCCTCAGTAAATTATAACAATATATGTACCATAGTAATACTGTTAAACAATCAATCTTGTCATTTTTACATTTTTCTTTCATTTGACTTATTTTTCCTCCCCTTTATTTATTCAGATTCTGGCCTTCCTTGGTGCCTGTAATGTTTTTCCACATCAATCTGTGTGGGTTATAAAATATAAACTTGGCACCTATTTATCAGGGGTAGGAAGTATATACTTAGAGAGAGAAAAAAAAACAGCTTAGCCAAACAGTTTTTCTGCTATAGTTAGCATATTAAGGATATATTTACATTATCCCAAGATTGTTAGGTTATTTTACTATTTTCCTGAGATTACTTCTCTCCAAGATCTTTTAACACATTTCTATCTAGTATTTACATAAAACATTTAACATTTTTTTCCTTTTCTTTCCCTAATATTAATCTATGAGATAGCCTGTTTCTAGCAGTTTATTTCTTGCCTATTATTTAAGGCTGGATTTTTATTCACCTTCACAGTACTGGGTGTACTATTTTAGTGAATGGTTCAGTTCAACAATACCTTATTTCTTCAAAGTTTTGCTTGCAGGTTGGTTGACATACATGGTGCAGCTTTCTTCTTTTAGTTGGTGCAGATCAATTTTCCTTTTTCAGGCAGTAAACTTTTTTGGAGCTTGCTGAGATCCATTTTGTCTGACTGTTCTTCTTAATGGAGGCCTCAAAATCATAGGGGGACCGATTTTGCAGACCAATGTCCCAGGAGGAGCTGTCTTCCTATATTCGCGCATCAGAAACAGCAGTTGATTTTTGGTTACAACCCAGGCTGTACTTCCTTTTCCTGTGTTCTTCATGGCTCACATCATAGATTTAAGGGCCTAGACAGCAAGGAGAAGCATTCAGAGTTGGATCCCAGCTAGAGTGCTCGTGAATGGGGTCATTTCTTCACCCAAGGGTCGTTTATCATTTTTTGTGGATTTATTTCATTTCTGAAGGAGGAATTTGCTTGAAAATGTCCAGGAATGTCTCTTTTGCCTCTTTGGAATTTGCAACCATGTATTTAACTTCTTTGATGTAGAAGATTAACTGATTTGGATATTTCATCTGGAATTTGATTTTTTTTTTATTAGGAACCTGCAGTATGGAGATAGTAGTTGTCTTGCTTATCTTATTTGTATTGGGAGGTCGTGAGCAAAGGAGATTTTATTATTATTCCAGGTGAGTGTGCCTTTTTTCTTTGCTGCCAGTATGATTTTATTTACATCTTGATAGTTTAATATTTTAATATAGACAGGTCTTGGTTTCAGTGGTGTTTGCATTTCCCTCAGGGCTCTGTGGGCTCTCTCTCTTGTTATTTGCTGTATTTTTTCAGGTTCCTCTAGCAGAGAATTTATTATCTGCTTGATTGTTGGTATTAGATTGTTATGAGGTACAGTTTCAGACATTCCTCTGATTATGATATTGTTCCTTTGAGATTTTGCTTCTAAGTCTGTTAATTTTGCTTGTAAGTTTGTATTTCTTTGTCATGGGCATCTGTTCTTTGAGAAATAGAGTCTATTTTTATTTCATTTTCTATTATTTTGGACTCAGATTTTTCCATTCTGGATATTATTTGGCTGAATGAGTCACCAAAGGTTTGAAATTGTAATGATACGTTCTTGATTGCTTGCTGGATGGGTAATAAGGCAGTTTTTATGTCTTCCAGATTAGCTGGCTGGTCTGTCTTGGATTTATTTGTAGTTTTAGAGTTGTCAGTTTGTTTAGTTGGCTTTTGTCTTTTTGAAGTTTTGTCTTTCTCAGGTGAGGCTAGTACTGAGAATTTGGTCTTAGTTGTTGTTGTTTCCATATTATTTTCCTCTTTTGACATCTTGCTGTATAGTATTTTACCAATCTTGTAGTCAGATGCAAGACCTTTGTAGCACATGGCTTAAGCTGTTATTCAGAAATCTTAGTTAATCCTGCTGTTTCTGAGCTGAACCTGTCACTTTTTCTTCCTCTTTTGTTTACTGGATGATATTAGCAGTAAATATCTACAGTTATTGCTGTATAATTAATTCTGTGTTGCCTTCTGGGTTTTTTAGTCCAGGATATATCAGAGAGCTAGGTGATAACAATGTTCACAGAACAGCGGCCATTTTGAACTCTCTTATCTTAGTTCTGCTGAAGCAGCAGGTTCGAAGGGTGGTAAAGTTAGTTTTTCCAAAACATAATTCAGGTCCCAGGCTGGAGTGGGTGGCCTTCTGGGAGGTCTGATATTAGAAGCCCCTCTGAGAAATTGCTTAATCAAAGGATGAGAGGGGCTGTTCTGTATCAAAATGAACTGAAATGGCTGAGGCATGGATTTTAATAGAGGAGAAGGAGAGGCCACTATTACGTAGCTCTGCTGGGTAGTCCAGGATAAGAGGGATGGAAGGTTGTGAGGTATTTCCCCCTCTGGACTGGCTCCAGGAGCAGAATCTCTTCCATTTTCCTGCATAAGATTTTCTGGTGCAGGGCCTTCTGGCCTCTGTGATAATGGCTAGGAAATGTTTGCTTAACAGGGCCCCCTTGTTAGCCTTTTGAATATTAACCATGCTGATAGATTGAGAGTCTGCAAGTCTGGGTGCAGCATCCTCCCCACCTGAGTTAAGAGGTCTGAGATCAGGGGAACCTGCCTGGGAGGGTGTAAGGTCAGACTCTGCAGTAAGAAGTACCAATGTTGTCGTGGTCAATCTGGAGCACTGAGGATGGTCTTTGGTCTCTCCGCCATTATTTTGATCAGTACCTTGAGAATAAGAGCAAAGGAGGGAATGCTTACACAAAGAGCGTGTTCCAGGGGAAGGTCATGGCATCCACCTTCCATGCTAGGTGGTGATATTCCCTGGTACAGAATTTTGCCAGCTGATAGTTGAGATGCAAAGCAAAGATATCCACCTCCGGAGTCGCCCATGCTTTTGTGATTTGTAAAAGATTTTTCTCTGGAGCTGCCATTCATGGGGTCCACTAAGTTTCTGCTTAAATGGTCTGCCAGGGAGTTATTGATCTCTGGTAGGTATTGGGCTATCAGGTGTAGTCCCATGGAAGAGCTGTCAGCTAGAGGATCATGGCTAGCCTGTACAGAGGGTAAGATTGGGTCCCTCCCTGTTTTTGATGTACCACATTATGGTGGTGTTTTCTGTATTGATAAGGAAAAGCCCTGGCTTGAGATGGGGTTTGAAAGATGTTAGAGCCTTTAGTACTGCCATCATTTTCTTCTGGTTGATGTATAAGGTAAGGTGCTGGGCATCCCAAAGACCTTTGGTGCACCTGCCTTCTAGGTGAGCACCCCAAGCTATGTCTGAGGCATTAGTGGTAATGGTCTGCCAGGTTGGGTGGAGAGTAAAGGGAAGACCCTTGTTCTTGGCTCAGACCCCTGCCCTCCAGTGAAACTTGGCCCTTATACAGGGGATCAGTAGTAGAGAGGTCTCTAGAGGTTGAAAATGCAGACAACAAATGTTCTTTAGGTACCACTGAAGTATTCTCATGTGAAGTCTGGCCAGAGAAATTAGAAGCATGCAAGATGCCATGTACCCCAAGGCCTGCAGGAACTTCCTTACAGTGAGGTGAGTCCTGGAAGCTAGCTGGGTAAAATATAGAGGCAGGATGCTCTGCCTTTCTGAGGATAGGAAGGCCATTTGGGATGCTGTGTCCAGCAGTGCTCCCAAGAAAATGATCTTCCTGGAAGGTGTTTGCCTTGATTTCTTCTCATTGAATGTGTACTCTAAGTAGGTTAGGAGGGTGTTAACAAAGAGGAGGTCCTTGAGGAGCTTTTCTTTGCAATCTGCCTGAATGAGGCAGTCATCCAGATAAGGGTAAATTTGTATATTTTTCTGTCTACAAAAGGCTATGGCTGGGGTTAAGCATTTGGTGAATACCATGGGAGCAGTAAATAAGCCAAAGGGTAGCACAGAAAACTGAAAGTGTTGTTAGCCTGCTCTGAAGCAAATTAATTTCCTGCAGGATTCCCTTATGGGGATGTGGAGGTAGACATCTTTTAGATCTAGGGTAACCTAGGCATTTTTGTCAGCATAGGCAGCAGCTGCTGCAAGGTTAGCATTTTGAATTTGGAGACCTCCAGGAAGGTGTTCAGAATGGATAGCTCCAGGTTGGGGCATAAAGTACCCTCTTTTCTGGGAAGAAGGAATAGTCTGGAATAAAAGCCTTTGACTGTTTGATGTGAGGGGACAGTTTCTACTGCCCCTTGGGATATGAGAGTTTGGACTTGTTTCATTGCCTCTGCCCACTGATTTGGAAGTAAGTCTGGGTACCCTCATGGAATTGGGAGTACATTGAAGGAGAATTTGTATCCCTGAAAACTGATCTTTAAGACCCGTTGGTCCTTTGTTAAAGAAAGCCAATTTTCTTTGCAGAGAGAGAGAGCTTTCCTCCTAGTTTCTGGTGAGTGAAAAGAGGGCGGGGGGGGTATTGAGAGTTTTTGCCATAGAGGGATGGCTCAGGACTCCCTGCCTTTAGAGTGGAAGTGGTCCACTGTTTGGTTCTCTGCTGTACCTGAGATAGGAGTCTGGGTGGTCTACCCCTGTGGGGCTTACCTTGCCCCTGTCTGTTAGGCGCAAGAAACAATCAGTGTTTTGTGGGAAAATTCCTTCTGAACCTAGGAGGTAGTACCTGATGGAAATATTTTACTGTTTGCAAAGATTTTGCTTTGTCTTCCATCTTTTTAAGCACCTATTCTGCTTTTACTCCAAACAAGCTGTTCTTATCCAAGGGTGCATCAAGTACCAGTGCATCAGGTCCCAGTCGGTTGAGGTGTTCCTACCACACCTCCACCTGAAAGGCTTGTAAATGCATATAGGGTCATTCCATGAATAACAACAAGTATGGAAGACTTTCCCCACCATGGAACTTGTTTTAATAAGGTGTTCCTACCTCACCTCCCCCTGAAAGGCTTGTAAACGCATATAGGATCATTCCAGAAATAACAAGTACGGAAGACTTTCTCCACCACAGAACTCGTTTTAATAAGGTGTTCCTACCTCACCTCCCCCTGAAAGGCTTGTAAAAGCATATAGGATTATTCCGGGAATAACAACAAGTACGGAAGACTTTCCTCCACCATGGAACTTGTTTTAATAAGGTCAATATCCACTAAAATACCTTGCCACCTGTAAACCTAACAAACTGGGTCCAAAAAAGCACTGGTGAATGTTCCCATAACTCCAGCTTTTACTCTGTTTAAGCTGATAAGCATTAGGTTGGAAGGGTTAGACTTTCCTGTAGCCTTCTTTATTCCCCATGTAAGGTAAAAACAGTGCACTTTCTGCTGTTCAACAGACAAGCGTAGTGTGCTTTGGCACCTCCAAACAGTGCATTTCTCAATAATCTAAGTGAAACAAGCGTGCTACAAAAGGGAATTGAAAAACAGGCTCTCTGCATTGTAAATTGAGAAACAGGCAGGGAACTGAGTAGTTTTTAATAGCTGGGACTAGGAACAGAGTATTGGGCATATAAAATAAACAAAAAATGTGCTTGTAACTCATTTAACAATAGGGCTTAGGAGCAGAGTATTGGGCATATAACAAGAAACAAAAAAGTGTGCTTGTAACTTATACCTATACATGCTGCCTCTAGGCATCTCCTTTACTGGTTTAGCCCAGTTCAGCCCTTCACCTCCCCCCCTCTCAAGTAATCTGAGGTTACATAATCACCTACCTGACCAGCCATTTTCAAATTAACCAGTGCATCAGGTCCCAGTCGGTTGAGGGATGTTCACATACTTATGTATTTAATTCTTGTTTCTTTATCTGAGCTCAATGTACTAACTGCTTACTGCATTTACTCGCAGACTGAAACCTTGATGAACTAAGGCATGTTTACTGGCACCAACTGCTACAAATTGCTTCCAAACTGCTGTTGATATTGTATCCATTTTTGTCATTTGCATTGACTTAGTTTTCTGTCCTGGGTAGTGTAGCATTGATAAGGGACAGAAATAATGAATATTAACTGAGCCCTTAAGGGATATATATATCTATATATATATATATATATATATATATATATATATATATATATATATATATATATATATATATATATGAAAGAGTGCTGCTGTTTGCTAATACTAAAAGGTGCACATGGACTTGTTTGATAATCATGTATACTGAATGAATGATTAACTCTGTTCTTGGTATAGTACTAACAATCATATCCCCTCTCTAGATGTTCCTACCTCACCTCCCTCTGAAAGGCTTGTAAAAGCATATAGGGTCATTCCAGGAATAACAACAAGTATGGAAGACTTTCCTAACCATGGATATTGTTTTAATAAGGTGTTCCTACCTCACCTCTGGCTGAAAGGCTTGTAAAAGCATATAGGGTCATTCCGGGAATAACAAGTACAGAAGACTTTCCCCACCATGGATATTGTTTTAATAAGGTGTTCTTACTTCACCTCCCGCTGAAAGGTTTGTAAAAGCATATAGAGTCATTCCGGTAATAGCAACAAGTACGGAAGGCTTCCCCCACCACAGAACTTGCTTAATAAGGTGTTCCAACCTCCTCCCCCTGAAAGGCTTGTAAAAGCATATAGAATCATTCCGGGAATAACAACAAGTACAGAAGACTTTCCCCACCATGGATATTGTTTTAATAAGGTGTTCCTACCTCACCTCCTGCTGAAAGGCTTGTAAAAGCATATAGGGTCATTCAGGAATAACAACAAGTACAGAAGACTTTCCCCACCATGGATATTGTTTTAATAAGGTGTTCCTACCTCACCTCCTGCTGAAAGGCTTGTAAAAGCATATAGGGTCATTCCAGGAATAACAACAAGTACAGAAGACTTTCCCCACCATGGATATTGTTTTAATAAGGTGTTCCTACCTCACCTCCTGCTGAAAGGCTTGTAAAAGCATATAAGGTAATTCCAGGAATAACAAGAAGTACGGAAAACTTTCCCCACCATAGAACTTGTTTTAATAAGGTGTTCCGGCCTCACCTCCCCCCGAAAGGCATGTAAAAACATATAGGGTAATTCCGGGAATAACAAGTACAGAAGACTTTCCCCAAAATGGATATTGATTTAATAAGGTGTTCCTACCTCACCTCCCGCTGAAAGGCTTGTAAAAGCATATAGAGTCATTCCGGTAATAGCAACAAGTACGGAAGGCTTCCCCCACCACAGAACTTGTTTAATAAGGTGTTCTAACCTCACCTCCCCCTGAAAGGCTTGTAAAAGCATATAGAATCATTCCGGGAATAACAACAAGTATGGAAGACTTTCCCCACCATGGAACTTGTTTCAATAAGGTCAATATCCACTAAAATTCCTTGCCACCTGTGAACCTAACAAACTGGGTCAAAAAAAGTGCTGGTGAATGTCCTCATAACTCCCAGTCGTACTCTGTTTAAGCTGATAAGCATTAGGGTGGAAGGGTTAGACTTTCCTGTAGCCTTCTTGCTTCCCCAATTAAGGCAAAAACAGTGTGCTTTTTACTGTTCAACAGATGAGCATAGTGTGCTCGGCACCTCCAAACAGTGCATTTCTCAATAATTTAAGTGAAACCAGCGTGCTACAAAAGGGAATTGGAAAACAGGCTCTCTGCATTGCAAATTGTGTAGTTTAAACAGTAGGGACTAGGAACAGAGTATTGGGCACATAAAAGAAACAAAAAGTGTGCTTGTAACTCATTTAACAGTAGGGCTTAGGAACAGGGTATTGGGCATATAAGAAGAAACAAAAAAAGTGCTTGCAACTCATACCTGCACATGCTGTCTTTAGGCATCTTCTTTACTGGTTAGCCCTGATCCGCTCACTTCACTCACTCCCTACCCTGCTCCCATATCCCATCCACCCCCAGTAGTACTACATTTATAGTAGCATTGGCATGCCCCCTTAATTAGCTAACCAACTACATGTGCTCCTAGAATCTAGCAAACTCCTAGCGCAATAATACACCCTCTATCCACCCCACTATCCATATTAACCCACCCCTAGCTATTCTATTCTCTCTAATATTTTATCCACCACATGCACTCAATACAGATCCTACCCTAATAATTTACTATGACTGCAGCTATAACACTAATGCTGCTATCCTTTGTACCCCTGCTACTCATTCCTTATCACCTAAGCTCCTATGAATATGTACAGCATCTTGAAATCCAATGCTCAAACTCTCTGACACCAACCCTGCATTTAATAAGTTTATTCATCACATAACCACCCCCTCTCCTAATTCCTCGACCCCCCCAATTACCAACACCTGCCTAAATACCACTACATTAGATTAAAAACCAAAAGCTACAAAAAAATCATAAACAAAATTTTAAAACTCATAAGCAACTTAAAAATGAATCTTATGATGGATGGAGACATCCACCCCAACCCTGGCCCATCCACAACAATAGACCCAAGCACCACATCTAAAAACCCAACATGTACTACCCAGATTGATGGACATCTAAACTCATTTCTGGTCTGTCATCTCAACATCAGAAGCCTAAACAACAAGATCCATATCCTACATGGACTCTTAGCTGTTCACTCCCCTGATATCCTCTGCCTCACAGAAACCTGGCTAAAACTAATAATCAAAGATAACAAAATAACCCCCCCACAGTACAACATCCTTAGACTGGACCGGATCTCCAGGAAAGGTGGTGGGGTAGCTGTACTATACAAGTCTACCCTAACAATAACAACTGACACCCAACAGCCACCCCAGTTTGGCAATGCAGAAATTCTCATCACCAAACTAATAATAAACAAAAATAAATGCAGATGCATTGTCTGCATTTATATTCCATCCGGAATGATAATACTCTAGAAAATATCTTACATTGGCTAGCTTTTGACTATTCCCAGGAAAACATTGTCTTGGGGGACTTTAACATTGACTCCCTCCACCCATTTAAACCTCCACGGGTTTACTTAGATCATTGCCACCCCCACCAGAGTTAACAAAAATAGAGACAAAGATAGTATCCTTGACTGGATACTTATTAGCAGCCACCCCCAAAAGTACAATTCAGGTACATTACCTGATGATCTAAGTGATCACTGCCTTACCTATATTACTAGGCTTAAAGCCGACATTCCCAACCAGCCCACCTACAAAACTATATGAAACGTCAGGAAGTTTAACCCTGACAACTTCCAAAATGAACTCAAAGCATGTAATTGGAATGTCTTGAAACGACTCCCATTACAAGAAGCAGTTGAGTACTTCTGTACCAGATTTCTGCTATCCTTAACCGCCATGTTCCTACCCGTACCATCCGTGTAAAAGCCACAGTTGCACCGTGGTTATCTAATGAAACAAAAACAAAAATTAAGCTAATAAACAATGCCTGGGCCAGGTGGCATGTTACCAGAGCCCCTTTCGACCAAGTAAGATACCGGCAGCTAAGGAACCAGACCAAAAAATCTGTCATTCTGGACAAAATAAAATCACCACACTTTTCTACAACAAAAATATCAGCTAAAACCAAGCTCTGGGCTGGTATTAACAATCTTCTCCACCCAGACCATTCCGCCAACCCTACCCCATCAGCTTCCCTTGATAAATCCCCTGTAGAAATTGCAAACAGTTTCAACTCCTTCTTTACTGAAACTATCCATTCTGTAGCTACCCATCTCACTCCATCTGACACAAACACCAGCTCTGGCACATCTAGCCCTGATACACCCAGCAGCCAACCCACTTTTACCTTTCAAACCATACCTACCAATCTGATCTGGACCCTACTCAAAAAGCGAAAACCTACTACACTAGCTGCTGACCACCTCCCAGCTGAATATCTTCAAAGAGCAGCTGATGCCATAGCACTTCCCATTTCTATTCTGATCAACAGATCCATCTCAGAAGGATCCATCCCAGCAATATGGAAAATATCACATGTTATACCTCTCCATAAAGGAGGAAGTTCTACAGAATTATCTAACTTTAGACCTATAGCCATTCTTTCACCACTAGCTAAAATCATGGAAAGATGCATACACAAACAAACCATGCACTTTCTTATTCAAAACTGAAAGCTTGCTGACTCTCAGCATGGCATTAGGCCATTCCACAGTACCACCACGGCTCTTCTATCTTTCTCTAATGTCATCAATCTTCATCATAACGAAAACAAACTGTCTTCATCACTCTTCCTAGATCTCTCAAAAGCTTTCAATATGGTCAGCTATCAGCTACTGCTCAATACCCTACAAACCATTGGTTTAGTCCAACATGCAATACAGTGGTTTCACTCCTACCTAAACGGTAGACAGCAGGCTGTCTTATGGCAGAGCAAGCTGTCATGCCAACTTCCTCTAACCCTAGGTGTCCCACAAGGGTCCATACAAGGTCCCCTTCTTTTCTCTATCTTTATCAATGATTTGCACACCACCATCCCAGGAGCCACCTGCATCCAATATGCAGATGACTCAGTGCTAATATGCTCCACCTCCTCTCCTACACAACCTCTAACCCTCACCCAGACCACTTTCAGCATGGTAGAAACATGGCTAGCTAATCACTGCCTGCTTCTAAATCCTAACAAAACCAAGCTACTACTTTTCTCTCCTAACGGTAGAATGTCTCCTCCTTCCTTCAACATCAACTCTAGCAATGACACCAGTATCACCCCTGATGACCACACAAAGCTTCTAGGAGTAATAATAGACAGCAACCTTAAATTTGATAAACATGTCAATCACACTATTAAGTCCGTCAACAAAAAACTTGGCTCCCTGTACAGAGCCAAACCTTTCCTCACCCCCCCCAGCTAGGGGAGCTATTGCAGGATCACACCACCTCTCTACCCTTATGTATGCCTCCCCTGTACTCACTAACCTTTCCAAAACTGATCTCAACAAATTATCAGGATGCTACAATCATATAGCTAGATTTGCTACTGCCATGGCTTTTAGGACCCACCATTGCAAGAACCTCAAAGCAGTGGGATGGCTAGAGTATCCTACCCTTCTACAGTTCAACGAGCTTATAGTAGTGCATAACATACTCCATCAACTTGATAAGACCCCTGCCCTCAAAAATATTGTCACCCCACATAGTGCCCCCAGGCCATTATGCTCAGATGATAAACTAATGATACTGACCCAAAAATCCAACAACTCTGCAGGCGATGCTATATTTGCCAACTCAACCAGTAAAATCTGGAAACTACTCCCTACTACCATTACCAAGGAAACCTCACTACCCCTATTTAAAAGATAACTCAAAAAATACCTCACATCTCATTGGCTGTGCTCTTGTTTAAACCTGACTAACATGCCTTGCTACCCAACCTGCTGTTTAGCCAAGTATCTATGTCTCATAGCATTTGAATGTCTAAGCATTGTGAATTATGAGATCTGATTGTATTCTATGTTCACATTTTCTGATACGTCTTTGCCAATCAGATGTAATGTCTGCACATTGTGTATATTGATATCTGCCTCTATTCTTTGTCTATATTTTCCTAAACATGTCTGCCTGAGTTTTTCACTTAGTGATGTATGTACTATCTCTTTTTTGGTATGTGTAGCTTTTCTCCCCGGGCTTCCGCTGAAAATGGGCATATATCCAGTCGGACTATCCCAGTCAACAAATGTGAAATAAAATAAATAATAAATAAAATCAATTTGACATGATCAGGGAGAGGTTGTTCAAATAAAATAAATTTAACATAATCAGGGAGAGGTTGTTCCTTCAACCATGCATGTCTTCTAATGACAGATCCTGACACTGCAGCCCTGCTTGAGTCTTCTAGGGCATCATATCTACAGTGTAATGAGTGTTTAGCCAATTGACAAGTAGAGTGCCATAAATCTGCTAACTTTTTCGAATTTGCACATTCAGGAAAGGATGAAATCTTTTGTTTTAGTAGTTCCAGACTGTGTTCTTGATATTTTAATGTGAAACTGACAGTTGAGTGCTCTGATAGCTAAGGTTGTAGAGGTGTGTACTTTTTACCTCATCTGTCCAGAGCTCTGGAGTCCTTGTCAGAATGAATAGTATTCTTTGCAGAACCAGCCTTAGCTCCTTTTGGGCCTTGTGTAATGACCTCTGGGTCTGCAGCAGGATTTCTGTACAGGTATTTGTGAGAATCCAGTACTCTGTAATACCTGTCAGGTTTCCTGGGAGCAGGTGGGAGGGCATCAGGAGTTAAACTGAATTCATGGAAGACATCATCACCCACCTCTAAGATAAGAGGGATGGCCAAGGGTCTTTGCTGGGGCAGGTGAAGTCCAGGGATTCCACTGGAAATGTTCCCTGAGGGTGTGAAGGGTTTCCCCAAAGGAAAGATCTTCTGCTGGGGAGGCAGAAGGAATGGATTCCTCTGCATCTAAATCCTCATAAGCAGTCAGAGGTTGTTCCTCTTCAAAATCTGAATAATCAGACTCCTCAGAACCCTTTCCTGTCAGTATTTCAGGAGAAAGGTCTCTTTTCCTTTTGGAAGCTGTGGCCTGATTACCCCTGATAAGAATACTAAGATCCTCTGCCATTTTAATCAATTGACCCTGGGGTGATGGAGCAGGAATAAAGTGGTGGCTAGAGGTAGTTTTCCTAGGAGTGGCCTTGCCTCTAGGCCTAAGAGCATCTATCGGTCTGAGAGGAACGGTAGTCGGAGGAGAACAGGTCATTTTTTGTCTAGATTCAGAGGTGCAAAAAACCTCCTTGGAAGCTGGTGCCTGCATCACGGCTCTGGACCCAACCAAGGCAGAGACAACCAAAGGCTTGGAAGATGAAGAAGATTTTTTTGGCATACCAGACTCTGAAAGGGTCTCAGTAGAGTCCTGTGAAGGTATCAAATTGGGCATCAGGGGCTAAGGCACCTCACTGAATTCAAGAGAACTGATGACCTGCTTAGTGGTAGAGTTGTTGGAAGACTTAGCCTTGAGTTATCTGTCTCTATCTTAATCTTTACATTTTTTTGGAAGGTCTATGGATTTTTGGCTGATGGATGCCATTTCAGAATGCAAAGATGGAAGACAAATATACCTGGCTACAATAAGAGCTCTATGACGATTGGTCCTATCATTAAAAAGGGCACAAGACCAACAGCAGGGTACTTCGTGGTCTGGGCCTAAACGAGTGATGCAGTATGAGTGGAAATCTCAGTGTGGTATTCGCTTTCCACAGATGAAACAATTGTTACCTTTTTCAGACATTGGTTAGTGCAAGAAAAAAGGATCCCAAATGGGGTACTTAAGTTTAGATGTTTTCAGCTCTAATTCAAACTCTTGTAGGGACTGACCAGCACACTTGCAAACTGCTTCTGCTATGGGCTCCATGGCAAGAAAGACTGATGTAATGGCATTGGCTGCCTTCCTTTACATCACTGATGACCTGACATCAGATAGCAAGTGACAGCAGCCGACACAGAAAAACATTGAGTCTGGAATTCGGGCCACCCAAGGGCTACCACAGCAGGTATAACCCACACGTGATGACTGCAACAGTGAAACATGAAGAATATCTATAATTTTCAACATATTATGGTGGCAGCTGCAACAGCTGCAACTTGTATGACTTTATAATATGGATATAGCATTTGCACTGCATGCAAACATGATACTGTCCTTAACATATGTCTCACCAAATGATGTCCTTGATACTTACAGATTGCTTCTATGAATAATCTATGATTAGCTAACTGTAATCTTTCCATTCTTAGGAAGGAACTATGTTCTAGGTAAAATCAACAACTTTGGCACATTACATGTCCTGCACTCTATCATATACATGTCCCCCCACACACTCATGCACACACATATATCCCATGTCTTTCTAGAGCATTCATTACCTGGTGGAAGATAAACTACCAACTACACAAAATGTTGTTGAGGTGTAGTATAGTTGCCATCATCTCCTGGTTGTTGTTGTTGTTTGCCTTTCAGCTTTTCCCGGTTAGGGGTCGCCACAGCGGAACTCCGGTCCGCTAATCATTGGAAGTTTTTTTTTTTTTTATGGTGTCGAGTTGCCAGCCCGACGCCCAACCTTCAATGAAGGCACGCCCATTCAACGCATGTCTTTCGAATGCCCACTCGACTGCGGGGAGGACATCTCCTGGTATCCAAGAAAATTATAACTAATGGTATATACCAGATGTGTTGCAAGGTAAGTAGGGTTGTGTGGACACACTCAGACAGAACATCCATCTGTTGTCAAGTACTACCTCCAAAGCAAAGAAAGGTGATCACAAAGGTTGCCATCTTCAGTGAGTCATTGTGAGTGGAGTAACAAATGACCTGGAGACCTACAGTAATGCCATTGTGCACATCTTCTCATTGTGAAACAAGACACATAGCCACAGTCACACTGCCATATATTACAAACAACCCATCTTTCAAGTTACCTCCCCGCTTGCCAGCACACAGATGACATGGAATGTGTTTGCCACACTTTTATTTTTGATTTAAGTATTTCTCACAGCAGTATTTTTTTTCTTTAATACCTGTGTATTGTGCTCTGATCTACATTTTATTTACAAATGTATAGTTTACGCAGCTAATGTATTGTGAGAGGCTGCTATTTGCTCTACATTCATATATGCTTTATCTTGCAATATTGGATATACAGTAGCTTCCATATGTATTAATTCAATGTTATAAAGAAATTATCGATGAGCATTTGATGAGCATGTTGTTTCATTTCCATGTTTGCTGCTGGTCAGCTGTTTTATTTTTAATACATTATAACCTTACCCTGACAGATGTACAAGTAAACAAAACACTGTGATAAGTCATGCATGCTTGTGTGGTACTTCTTCACTTGTTTCCCATTCTACTATAGTGTGGACACTCAATTGCTGCATGCACTCATATACACACACACTCACGCATATATATATATATATATATATATATATATATATATATATATATATATATATATAGTCATTCAAAATTCACACACCTTGGCAATGCATACACAATTTCATGCTATTTGTGATTTATGTTGTTGATACCAACATAGGTTACCATATGTGTGGACTATTTAAATCACAGAGTTAGTCTCTGTGAGTTTGCTGATTTTCAGGATTCCCTGCAGAGAAATAGAAGTGGGTGTGTGAAATCAAACAATTTATGCAGATTATCTTAAAGCATTGTCCCTCCTCTCAGTATCATAAAGGCTACTGAGATGCAACTTCTGCTTTCAGTATAGAGCTTCAATAGACCCTTTTCTGTCAGACCTATTACACACCCACAAGTCCAATGGTATCCCAAACACCCATTCAAGGAATCTCAATCTATTCTGCAAAATAATTAGAACATTTTGGAGGGATAGGTCTGAATCCGTTTATATGGAACCATTTTCCACTCCACAAAAAGCAAAGTACTTCTCTTATTCTATTCAAATCTAATTTGGATGAATTGATGGGTAACTGCAAATTCACCCGTGGTTTAGCACCCATGTCCCTCCTGGATTAGGGAATCACAGAAATATCCAACAGATCCTTGTTCTGCTCGTGTCTGGGTGTTATGTATGCAAAATGCACTGGCTAAAAACTACCATAGGGATGCAAGGAAAGGCTTCTTAATATCTTTGCAGATCAATAGCCTCTTAAGTACCTGTGAAGTTATGAATTATCAGAGAAGGAAGAATGAGAGGTAAAAAAAATATCTGAAACAGATTCCATATTAAAGAAATCTGTAAAATGCATGTAGAGCAATGTAAGAAACAGGGCTGACTATCAAGTCAAGTCAAAATGTCAGGTTTGTAAGGCAGAGGTATCTTATCTGGGTCATAGCATAGATTGTAGAAAGACTATGTCTGAAATGGCCATGGTTGAAGATCTTTGGACGTGACCTATACCTACTACCAAGAAACAACTGAGTGTATTCATAGGGACATCAGTGTGTTATAGGAAGTTTGTTCTCCACTATAGTACAATACCTGTTTCCCCTACAGACCTTATTAGTAAAAATATGCCAGACTTTACTTTGGCCTGTGATAAGTATTTCAAATGCTCAATGAGGCTTTGAGGGGAGCCCCTGTAAGTGCTAGCTGGTTCTGATAATTGTCAACAATTTATTATGCGGGTAGATGTTTCTAAGTATGGAATAAGTGCTATACTTAGCTAGGCTTCATCAGAAAAAGAAGAATACCCCATGTGTGTTTCAGCTGTAGAAATAGACTTCAACCCAGGGAGGAGTCCTATGCAGCTATAGAAAAGGAGTGTCTTGGCATGGTCTTGGCTCTTTAAAAGATACAAACCTAACTGTATGGCAGAAAGTTCATTATGACAGTAGAACCCTTTGAAGTTGTTATATAGGAGAAAGCTGGCAAAATGGAAGCTTTCTTAAGAGTTTAGCCTTGCAGTCTTATAACACGACTATCCATAATTGGAATGATGCTGCTAATGCAAATGCAGATCATCTGATCAAAAAGAGGACAGATCATCCCTGTCATGTGATTAATTTTTTTGAAGTACGGGTTCAGTAGACATTCTTCCAATTCTTAGAGGAGCCAATATTATGAAGGACTAGACTGACTCAGGTTGGAGCCTGAATCCCACCAACACCAACCAATTGTGATAGAAAAGCCTCTGCCAAAGCCTACACTCACCACAACACATCCAGGGTCAAGAAATATCAAGCAAATAAGTCTCGATTACTTAGACAGTACCTGCTCACATTTCTTTTTCATTTCAATTTCCTTTGCAACCCATTCAAGTTCTACTTCTCATTTTTGACATCTTTTTTGCCTAAGACTTTATACACATCGCTTTTCTTATTTGATTCTGTCATCATTATACTAGTAATTTCACTTACACTGCACACAAGCACAACTTTTTTTATGCAGTCATTTGTATTTCACTTAAAACCCTACTCCATGTTTTAAACTTTCTTACACCATGAGCTATTCAGTCTTTTATTAATAATTCATACAACTCACCAACTCAAATGCCATCTGCTTGGTTATTTTGCTTAGTAACAAAAACATCTATTGTCACTCTACAACCCTGTGCCACACATACTTTCTTATACTACAAGCTTTTTTTGTCTTTTATTTATACTTTAGGCAATGTCTCTGTACAAAACAAATGCTGAAAATATGTCAAGTTCTTTCTACAGTGACAGTAGCACTGAATTTCACTATAATTGCTATTACAGTATTTTTCACCTTTTCAAGAAAAGAAAAATAATTTCATTCCTACACGACTCTATCCTCAGCAACGTCCAGGTTTGTACATCACTGCATCTTTTCAGACATCTTGTCTAATCTTCACAATGAAGAATAAATTCATTTTTGGATCCAATGTTTCTGTTTTTTTCTGCAACTTTCCTTGAAATAAAAGATTGCTGGATGTTGCAGTTGTACCATTTTCATAGAGTAAACTATATATGCCTGTACTTTCAGATGTATTAGATTTTGAAATCAAATATAATATACACTCCTGCAGTTATTTTTTTGTTACTCTGTGTTGTCTACCATTCTTGGGATGATAAACAAATAACACAGAAACACTGTAGATGTGTGACCTCTTAGAGATCATTAATTAGACCGAATACTCTAGAAAGTTTTCCTTACGCAGCAAAGCTGCATGTATCTGGCTCATTGGCTTTTAAAGCTAAACTTGCTCCTGTAACAAGAACAATCATTTTCTTTTGAATGCATTCTGCCAGCTGTCTTATGTATTAAGGTCCATTTAAAATGAAAAATGTAGATGAGTCAGTCTCAGAATTTCAAACACTATAACAAAATGTTCTGCAGTACTAATGAAATAGCCTGCAAATATAGTAAATAGTGATGCTATTGTAAATGCGCAAACCTCATCAAGTTAGTTAACAGGCAGAATATTGGAGGAAGGGCTAAAGACTAGAATGCTTGCCAACAGATCTGTGATAAGATGTTCAGGATTTGGATTTTAACTACCAAATGGTAAGTACAGTTTACTTTAAAACTTCAGTAAAACAAAACTGAAGAAATATGAAATAAAACAAAAGTAACTGTTCTCATATGTGACAACTCATTGTGAAATATGGATTTGAATCTAGTGATTAAAATGAAAACTGCATGACCTAATGGACTACACTCACACAAACACACACACACACACACACACACACACACACACACACACACACACACACACACACACACACACACACACACATATACATAAAGATCTGCCCACACAGAAGCATAGACAGACACACCCACATACAACACACACACAGACACACTCATATACATAAACGTCTGCCCACACAGAAGCATAGACAGACACACACACACACACACACACACACACACACACACACACACACACACACACACACACACACACACACGCATGCACGCACGCACACACACACACACACACACACACACACACACACACACACACACACACGGATTAGACACTTTGCGCAGATCACTATCCCTGTTTACATAATGATAACCACTTCCCGTCAGAGTGATGGAAAAACTTCTCATGTTTTTTAACCTTCATCTGTTTAAACCAAGAACAGTGCCTACCACTGGGGAATGCATGCATGCTCACATAAATGCTAGTCATATTTTGAATTGTGAGTAATGTTTCTTCCAATATAAACATAAAAATTCACTGAATGGGCAAGCGAGTTACCAGGGAATGTAAATCTTTCGAAACCAGGACACATATCTCAGTTGCTGTTGGGAACATTTAAGAGAAGGGATTATTAATAGCACAGCTAACTTCTGCTGCTATTATTCTGTGTTAAAGACCATGGCTCAGGCTGAGGTTACAGTTGTGATGGCCACTCTTGGTAGCACTATTGCTGAAGACATCAAACAGATAAAAGACTCTTTGGATGTCCTAACTAAAGTGTTCCAATCAATTGTGGGGGATATTTCACAAATAAAGTGTTCTAGTGTGACCCATGAAGCCCAGTTTGACAATTTGCAATCATTGCTCACAGCCCAACAATGTGACATCTTACAGAGAATAAAGCATATTCAAGAATTGGAGGTAAATGCCAGACAGAACTGTTAGTCTTCTGGATGATAAAACTGCAGACCTACAGATCTTGTGAAATAATATACATGTTTGCAGTGGCTGCCAAAACATATTGAAGGGAGTGATTCATCTAATTAGAGGTAAGAAAGTTATTGGGAATGGATTGTCATATTATTATAGAAAGAGCCCAGTGTGTTACACCTAGAGCTCAAAATAAAATGTTTTCCAGACAATTTATTTTCAAATGTCTGAACTACATTAACCAAGACAATATTTCACATAATGCTATGATGCTTGGCAATAACGTCAAAATTGAACTGTTTCCTACACGTCTACTTCTGACTACCGTACAGCTCTGCTCTTAAAGAGAAAGGCATATTACCTCCATGTTTCTGTTTCTTCAGGGAGAGAGGATACCAGGAGTAATTACACTTTCCTGCTATTCTTTAAATTACAAGAGGGGCTCAGATGCATTCCTTTTCTGCTGTAGATAAGGCAGAGAAATTTAGCTTGTCTTTTTTGAAGGTAGCTAAAGATAAATTAGAATTATCAGCTTCCACTTCAAATGCTGCTAGAAAGAAAGACTCAATATCCCCTCCGTATGAAAATCAACAAAGGATCTCAGAGAAACTGTTCAGACAGCTTAAGGCCAAGTGCAGAAGAAGCTATCATTGAGACACTCAAGGCTTCAAGGTAAATGGTCATTAAATTCTTTTCTTTTGCCAATCTACCCAACAGCAATGAGAACGGCAATGCCAACCCTGACCTGTTTGGTCCAAAGATTGAGCTCTAAGAGGTGGGCATAATGGAAGCATCTTAGAAAGATGGCGGAAATCTAGAACTAGCAAGTTTACCACATGGAGAAGACTGCTGTCTCCTCCATAATCAATGACATTGTAAACCATCTTTTTTTTTTTCTTTTTGGCTGTGAATCTGTAGCACCATGTGCTTAAAGATGATTATCAAACATAATAGTTTTTTTGGGTTACATTCCTCTGTTTAACTCAGAAGTGTTATTGGTAAATACAAGATTTATGTTGACATAATGCATTTTGCTTGATAAGGATTGCTTAATCTACTATTTGTTTGATGGGGATGTCAAAAATACCCATATGATAGAGTATCCTTGCAGGACCAGTGGCCTGGTTCATTTCTTTGTGGCATATGTAGTATATGCTCTGTAATTTTTATGACAACACCTACATTCCTTTGTATAACACCACTATTGCATCCACCTCATCTGGGTCCAGATTGCATGAGGTTAGGAATGTTATATCACAGAGTTCGGTCAACACTGTTCTAAATGGGGGACACTGTTAAGTTTCTTTCTTTCAATGTAAAGGGTATGTTAACACTACAGAAATGGAAAGCTATTATGGACTGTCTAGGAAGGGTTAAGGCTAAGTTAGTGTTTCTACAGGAAATAAAAGTAAAACAAAGAGTTGTAAAGAGCACGTATTAAAAAATGGAAGGCCTGGGGCCGAATAAGCTATGTGCTTCAATGAAATGGGGGGCTCATGATGCTGGTGCACATTTCAGTAAGTTGGGACAGAATCTCTGAAGTAACCAACTCTCTGAGCAGAAAGGTTGTGTTGCACTAGTTGGTACAAATATAGGCTCTATACTGTTAGGGAGTATATGTCCTGAATACTGATGACTTCTTGCATTCCATATATTTATAGAACAATTTTGTCCCTCAGACATTAGGTAGACTTTCTTGTTCCTGGGTGAAGTTTTAGCCTTGTGATGGACCCCAATGTAGGCAATTACCAGTAGATATAGCTAACGATTCCAAGTCTGCTAAATAACTGAAGGCCTTCATGAAATAGGTTGTGATCATGATAAACAGTCATTAGTCAGGCTTTGCAGGATTAGTGTGTATTTGTATAAAGCAACTTGGGATATTTTGCAGTGGCCTTTTTTTGTCATTGGCATTTCAGGTGTGCACACTTAGATGGCTGTAACTAATGGGTGGTGGCTTACTGTGACAGCAGTTTAAGTGATCTTTTTTGTTTTAAAACAAATCAGGAAAGTGAATCCAAGAAAACATATGCATTTATGTGTAAGAAAATAAAGCATGTGTGTGTTTGTGTGTCTGTGGGGGGAGTACATGCTTTGAAAACCAACGAGGACCCTTGGTGCACTTAATCTACCACTTAGAGCCAGTTCCTTAAATTCACATCCTGGACAGCTATCTTTGATCCATAAGGCAGAGGTTATACCATATCAGTTCCTGTACAGAGTTCCATAGATTAGGCCAGAATGCATCAAACCATACTCTTAACAATACCGATATTAAACAAAGTTTGCAAACTTGTTTCGCTTTTTTTATCTAGTGTGAAAAACTACCTTTAGACATGCAAATCTGGTCATAAGCTAGATCAGTTTGTTTCCTGAAGTAAAATGTCCCAATAAAAATTCTACTTTAAAATGCATAATTCATATGGACCAAACATAACTCTGACATATTCATGTCAGCCATTTTCAGAGGTGGCCTGAGCAATTTAAAACATGGCCTGAGAATTTTAATGTACAATGATCTAGGCCATCTTGGCACATAATATTATCATTCTCTTGGACAAAGCATGACATTTCAAACAAGTCATTTCAGGACAGGTCATGCCTCCTAAACTTGGTAGACTTCTACAAGAAGGTCACTAGAGCATTGGGTGAGGTCAAAATAGTACATACTGCCTACATTGACTTGACACAGGCATTTGGCACAATGCTTCACTCAGGTATTATAGATAAACTCACACATTTAGGCATACATTCCTGTGTCACCTGAGGGACAGCCAAATGTCTCACAAATTGGACTCTGACTGACCAAGTTCACAGACGACTGCAAGCTGGGAGCCATTATTAACTCCCCAAGTGATGTAGACATCGTACAGAAAGGTCTCACTGAGACCATTGACTGGTGTCAAAACCATGGCCTTAAGCTTAATGCCAAAAATGCATTGTCATCCACTTTGGGGAAAAACTCAGTTCCCACTAATTCCTTCCCACTGAAGGTGTTATAAGAGATCTGGGGACACAGGTTGACAGCAACCTCTTCTTCAATCACCACATTGCCACTGTGGTCAGAAAGTCCTTCTATGTGGCACATCTCATTACCAAGGGTTTTGCATCCAGGAAGAAAGAGGTTATCATCTCTCTCTACTCTTCCCTCATTAGGCCAATCATCAAGTTTAAAGGCCCATTTGGCATGTACCTCAATAGATACATGCAACAGCTGGTAAGGCCACAAAAGTACCTCATGGAGAGGATCCTAGGCCTTAAACACATGTCCTACATGGACAGACTCAAAAGACTCCAGCTATTCTCTGTCTCATATTGTCTACTAAGAGGCGATCTCTGCTTGACTTACAAATCCATGTCTGACCCAGCTCTGTTAGAAATGCTGCATATAAAGAAATTCCAATCCCTCCACACCACACACTCCAGAGACCTCAACCTCATTACCATAATCAACAGAACATGCTGGAGGGACAGGTTCATAATCCAGAGACTGCCCATGATCTGGAATAGACTTCCCATACATGGCAAGCAAAGCACCTCACTAGCCCTCTTCAAGAGAAATATTGATGAGTGGATGGGAAACAGAAAGTTCACCCTGGGGACCATTCCAGTGGCTCTACTTGATAGAAGCACTAAGAACTAACGTTGGGCGGCACAATGCCAGGGCTCTTCTATGGGCTAGGCTTGTAAAGGCTCCAGGGCCATTAGCTTAGTACACACCTATGAACCTATGAATTTAGCATGGGGGAATCCACCTCCACCAAGATAACTGCTACTAGAAATGCCCCACAGGGCTCTGTACTGGGACCCCCTCTGTTTGGAATATAATTCTCTGAAGTAAAGACAAATGTAGAGAGCCTTTACTTGACAACATTTGCTGATGACTACAAGCTGGGTGTAGTCATTGAATCCCCCAAAGACATAGATATCCTTCAGGATGATCGGATACAGACAAATAACTGGTACAAGAACCATGGCCTAAACTTCAGTGCAAAAAATGCATAATTTCACCCTTTAGGAATTCCACAAATTGCAACACTGATGACACTCCCCTAAGAGTAGACCCAGTGGTAAAGGACTTCAGAACTCAGATTGACAGTAACCTGTACTTTGATTACCATGCGTCCATGGTAGTGACAGAATCCTTTTATATTATGGCACAACCTATAAGTAAGGGCATGGCTTCCATATCTAGGGCAATCACTGTCCCACTACACTCATCTCCCATTAAACCAGTAATTGAGCATAGTGCACCCTTCTGCATGTATCTCACCAGGGATTTGCAACAGATGGAGTGGCCACAGAGGTTCCTCACTAAAAGAATACAGGGTGTAAATAATATGCCCTATGCAGACCACCTCAAAGCCCTGCCCTTGTATTCAGTCTCCTACAAACTACTGAGGGGGTCTCTATGACTACACTACAAGACATTCTGTGATCCAGCCCTGAAGGATACGCTACACATTTGCAAAAGAAAAAGCACTAGAATTACCTGATTTAAGGATCTAAACATCATCTGTATCATAAAGCATGTTGGAGGAACAGGTATGTGTCTAAGAGATTGCCCCTTCTCTAAAACAGACTTCCTATTCATGTGAAACAAAACTCTTCCCTTAGCCTGTTCAAACACAGTTTGGACCAACGGATGTGACATCATAATTTCACCCCTGGTTTGTTGCCTGTGGCCCTTATGGATAGGGTCAGTTAGCAGATGCCTTAAAGCAAAAGCATATGCCAGAGCTGTTCTTGCCCATGAGAATTAATTGGGAAAATTTGGGCATGAATGGCTATGCTTAAAAAAGCTCTAGGTCTGTTAGTATAGTAACCTCCTACGATCTTAAGTACTGTCTAGAGAAATCTTGGCGTATATCATTTTGTTTTGAACTGCAGACAAGCTATATCTGTGTCCATAATTTAATAATGAAACCTGATGCATCATCATTTTCTTTGTCATGAATAACTATCCTCATATCTCTGGGCATAATAGGAACTAAACATTTCTACTGATTATGTTTCTCTTTGTCTTTTTTATTCTGGTTTTTATTATATAAGGCTTCACCATGTACTGATTGTTTGTGCAAGTAAGTGCACCAAAAATGTAATGTCACAGGGCATGAGATTAGGCCTCTGCACTTTCTTAAAAGCCACACTTGAGCAGTGTTGTGGATGACTGCAAGTAAGCAAACAAGGTCACCATTTTTTTATTTTCCTATGATTTTTTTTGTAGCCATTAAAGTACTAGTGAGCGACTGTACTAGATGAAAGCTGTATGTTCAGAAACCAGAATAACAGCAGCAGTAAACAAAAGCATCAGCTACCTGGATAAAGATTCTACAATGTGAGCTGTTCCACTGCTATCATGTGGACAGCAGTGGTGAAAAGGGCAATATCCTTAACCACAGGTTTATCTTAAAAATGACTGGCAATTTCATACTTTCTACCATTAGCTTGCTGTTTCCTCCTGCCTATCCATTTGAATTACTGTAGCACTGTCTTCTTGGTTTGATGTCCTGTACCATTTCTCACATGCTACTCCATAACCTTCATCAGTGCTTTTGAAACAGATAACATCATGCATTTGTCAGAATCACCTTTTCTTTGGCATTATGGATCTGTGTGTCTAATTTTGGTGTACCTTGTTATCCTTGGGTTTTATTTCCATTTTGCCTTCATTCTCATAGAAACTTAGAGTATACACAAGGTGTATGGTATAAATCCTGTCTTCATCTTGCTAGTCAAGTTCAGGTTCAATTTTCTTAATATCCTTATTTTCTAAGTGCAATTACAATACAAGCATAATAATATTTTGAAAACCAGCAATAGGTAAACTTGTAAGATGAATAATAATTACTGCATGCCACTTACTGTTAGTAATAATAACTTTTAAGCATGTTGATAAACTCCACATCACTAGCCACCCATTTAGATACCAATTTTTGGAGCACAGCAGCAGGAAAATAACATGTCCTTTTCCCAAGTAAGCCGAAATTCTCTCACTAATGTCAAGAGGGTTAAATCCATCCCAAAATGAATGGCTAAGACTTGATAATGCCACCACAAACAATTCAAAAACACTTGGCTCAGAAATTATTTATCAGCTGAAGTCATTACTCAACTCCAATCCACCCATGGATTATTAGTTCCACAGCCCTTGGTTGCCATCAATCCAAACAGTCTAAATTAATATTGACACATAATGGGAATAAGTCAAGGTAGCACTTCAATAATGACAGACACGCATTTTTCTACCTCCAGAAACACCCATCATTCATAAAATAGACTAAAGCTGACCAAAACAGTCTAAAGCATTCAAAATATATCCACCTGCTCCACAGTGTAAAATCTTGCATTCAGCAACAACTCTAATGTATTTCACCAACAAATTCAAACTGCAGTTCAAATAGTAACTAAAAGGAATAATAACATAAAATAATACCAGTGCAGCATCTCTTGGCAGTATTATACAACCACCTTCGGACATGCACTAAAGATTATGTGTGATCCAATTTGTAAAATTAAGTTTTGCATATTCACCAAAAAGTCTTCTGTAAAAATAGAAAAATGATGAGCCATTGTCTTCATCTTTTTGCTAATTAGACGTAAGCCACTACGTAATTAAACAAACAAACCATGGCCTCAGTTTTGTGCACTGTATCATTTTAATTGCCTTCCAAGCACAATACCTGTCATGTAATATATTGTAGTGTATGGTGTGTATAAAATTGTACATGGTATTCTGATCTGCACCCAACATCTGTCTGTTGAAGGGCTTAGTAGCCGATTCTTATCTAGCAATGTTATTTCCTGCTATCTCTAGGTGGTCATACCATATTGCACATTGCTTATTACACATTACACAATGTTTCATTTTGTTTAGTCAGTCACAGCTAGGAATCACTATAATAACATTTCTGGCTTAAAACCCATCTGCTGAAGAAATATAAACAAAGCTAAAGTACAATTTCATATCTGAATTCACCAGTAATTGAAACTTCTGTAATTGTTTACATTTTGTGATGCCAAGTTTTGGCGGCTAACTATTTGAGATGAAAACATGAATTAAGTGCAAACATGATTCTCCCTGCTATAATTAACATCTTGCATTTATGAATACATGCAAAAAAAACAAGCATTCAACAGTTTGTGACAAACCAAAGTAGCATGAACAGCAACAGCTCTAGTCCATATTTATATGACATTCATATTGCATAATACAGTTTATGACTGTCCTTCTTTAGTTGTCAGTGCTACAGTAACAGTAACAGCTCTACTCTGTATTTATCTGACATTTATTTGCATATATTCAAGGGAAATTCAGAGCACTATCTAGTTAAATAATATGCTAAAAGTTGCATAATCAAGGATTAGAGCACAACAGTAGTCTTCCGCTAATAACAGTAATTCTCACACCATGCCTCAGATTGTTCATTTATGCCTACACTTAAATCAACATTTCAGTTTAGAAATATAATTTCTGTTAATATGCAAGGACTCTATCATTTTTACTTATCCAGTTTGTGTGTGTGTGTGTGTGTGTGTGTGCATGTGTATGAGAGTGTGTGTGTTTGTGTGCACCTGTATACATTCTACACCTGTGCATGCACTGATGTGTGCATTTGCATGTGTGAGAGAGTGTATGTTTGTGTGTGTGTGTGTGTGTGTATGTATGTGTGTGCGTGTGCATGTGTGTGCATGTGTGTGTGTGTGTGTGTGTATACATGTGTACGCATGTGCATATGTGCATTCTGTGCATGTTTCTGTGTTTTTGTATGTTTGTTTTTGCATGAATATGCACTTGCATGTATTTTGCGTGTGCATGTATGTGTGTGTGTGTGCGCGCGTGTGCACACATGTATGCCTGCTTGTGTATGACTGTATGTGCATGTATGTGTCTGTGTGTCTACATCTGTGTTTGAGTGTTTTTGGGGTGTTATTACTATTTTTTTAAAGAGCATTCATCCTCAAACTATGCTGTCCATGTCTAAGCATGTTTAAATACAAAAGTAATTTGAAGTCCAGTATAATAACAAATAATTATTTTGGGGGGGGGGTGGGTGATTATGCAGTACCCATGCAGATGCTCTGTTATACACTATTCAGGCTTCTCCTTTACATCTAACTATAGCTCTCCTAGATAATTACTGCACAATCCACACCACTGTGAATGGCAGCAGATTTACTATAATAGAATGCTTTTAAACTATAGAATCATGCATGTAGCTAACTCCCATATAAGTTATGAGTCTGGAAGGTATACAATGTTTTGAATGTAATAGTAGACAGCAATAGCTGGTTCAAAAAAGTTCTGAGCTGCAATATTCAGAAATAATAATGTTTTGAAAAGCTTGCAGAAGTTGCTTTATATATTAATTAATTCATTGTTTTCACTGGGTAAGTATAATGAATAGTCAGAGATTCTATAAATTAAATTGAAAATGAGAAATTTGCTACCATTTCTACAGCTGCCAGGTGCAAGCAAGCAGCACATGAAGAAGATATTTTTTTTCTTTTTACCTCTAGTTGCTATCACATAATTATAACTACTGGCAGGTGCCAAGTTTTATCATGCCAGATACAAAGTAAAACAGCTACATTGTGACTCCTACCACAATACGTTCTTACCTATAGTAGTAAGTGACAGATCCATTTAAACAGAAAGTGTTTTCAAAGTCACAGTATGCTAAAACAAAGCATATAGTTGAGATAGAAATAGTTCTCTGAGATCCTTAAAAAATGTGGTCTGTGTTAGTTTAGTTAATAACAGATCCATATTAAAGCAAGCTGTTGCTTTCATTTCTGAGGAGAAATCAAGGATTTTGACACTCAAAGGACTTCTAGACTGTGACAGATGTATAGGAATTTGACAAGTTACATGGACTATTTATTAACTTATCTTTCACTGAAGACTATAACAGATGTCTTTTTTGGGTCGATTTTGTCTTGTACTTATGTATAGGTTAAAAATATTAACATCCATTCACCACTAAAAGTACCTAAGACACTGCAATACACAGTATCTCAGATAAAGTTTTTAAGATCTATGAAGCTTATTTCTATGTGTTTGCTGATGCCTCATATTTGCACAACATCAGGTATTTATTTGAATTTAAAATAAACATGTATTTTTCACAAACTCCAGTATTCCTAATAACAGTAATTCACTGTCAGTGATTACATCGCCAGTCATTTTATCACCGCCAGGACCTGTGCCAACCTACTGTGCTTCTTGTCACATTACATTCCAAGGGAGTGATTAACAGGCTGTTAATGTAACCTCTGCACAAGCCTAGGTGATTAAAGTGGAATGCCAACTCAATGTGCAGAGATCCATTATTCAGAGTGCGGATAATCTGTCATATTAATGAACCTGAATCCTACATTAAGACCTACTTTAGCAGTGTTTAGCAACAGGGACCTTGTGGTGTTAGGCAGCTGGATTATGCAGTAGAACATCACAAGAGAATTAAAGGGTAACAATGAAGTGGTGTGCATTTAGAAACCGGACTGTTTGATGGCATTTACAATGTGGAACAGTATTTTTATAACATACAACCTGAAGAAGGCTTGGTGGTATAACTACATCATTGCAAAAATAAATCAAAATAATATATATATATATATATATATATATATATATATATATATATATATATATATATATATTATTTTCTATGCTGTAAGTCCAACTATTGCTGCCTTTATATTTTCTTTTTGTACCAGACAATGGTTCCCAAAGTGGAAAAAAAAGACTATCATAAATTTTAGGCAGGTGCTATTTAATTGTGGATAGCAGCATCTTCAATCATGAATATATCAAGACCTCTATATTAGTTGCAACAGGAACTGATTTTACAAGACTGTCCCAGATTGCATAACATAACATAGCATGACAACATAATATGACATTGAACTGCATAGTAAAGTAAACCATAATGTCATAAAAGAACATACCACAGTTCATTTGTTTCCTTTGAACATGCAAGTGAGCTGAATTACAATGGCACCTTTTTAGCCATAACCTAATTACACTAAAATAAACTCAGAGCATAGATTTTTTGGATCAACAGACACTGTGCTAAGCAAAGCTAAATTGTAGGGTGGAGGAATTGCAATGCATTTGCAAAACCACTGAATTGTGTAGGAAATCAGAGAGGAAATATGCTATTTAAGAAGACAAAATATTACATTTGAAACTGAATCAGTGTTTGTATAAGCAGCCTTGCAGCAGTTAGAGCAGTTGATTAAGGTTATGTGCTGTTTAAAAGCTGTTTTCTGGGGTCTATATTTTGACCCCTTCTATCTCCTTTGGCTTACTTTGTTTCTCTGAGCAACCAGTCTGTGCTTCCGGGTTGCTTCTGAAAATGAACACCTGTGTCCAGTGGGTTAACTTGGTTAACAAATAAATAACATAGTATGACTTACAACTAACAGTTACACTATGTGGCTGACACAGAACAAAATGCTTTAGCGCACTGATCTAAATGAACCTTTCACCCCTGGACCACTGTCTGGTTAAGTACATGCAGATATAGAAAACCTGCTAGCAATACACAAGAAGTAATAAAATACCAATAATTTATTAAAACAATAAAGTTGAGCACTTTCATTCCCTAAATATCGGACTTCATTTGAACTTGTAAACTGTGTAATAATACCACAATTAAATCCCAAAACATTAATCCCCAACTGATCAAAGTGAACAACCATTAATGACGCTGTTAAATAGTTAATAGACCCCTTAAAGAGGCACAATTGTAAGATACGTAATACCTACTATGAAATAAATGTATACAAACCCAGACGTGACTTGCTTGTTCTTACAAACTAACAAAATAAATAAAATTGATAAAACTGAATGCAGTTTATAATGTTCTAAATAAATAAAATTGATAAAACTGAATGCAGTTTATAATGTTCTACAAAGAATAACATAATAAAATCACAGGTATATAAAATTAATAAATGTAATAAATGTATGAGTGTTGCAAACATTTGTAACATCTCAACAAAGTGGGCAGAGCATGATATACCATTATGCTACGTAATAAAAAATAATTAACTCTATTTTATTCTTCATCGGTTATTCAAGTGGCTAAGTTAAATTACCTAGCTAATTATTCCTCCGCGATGGTGGTGCTGCGGTAGTGTTGTCGCCTCAAAGTATGACATTGTCCTGTTCGATTCTCAGCTAGAGCGTCTTCTGTGTGGAGACATGCATGAATGGGCATACCTTCATTGAAGGTTGTGCATCAGGGCTGGCACCTCGGCACGTAAAAATCGACTACCAATTATTAGCAGACCGGAGTTCTGCTGTGGCGATCCCTAACCGGGAAAAGCCGAAAGACGCATCATTACCTTTCTAATTATTCTGACATACCATGCAAAATCTGATAACCTGAAAAAATGCATTGTATTTGCTTTTTGACTGCACATAACTAATATTTCACAAATTATATTACATGGACATCCATGTACATAAATGTATGTTGCCCCTTTTCTTTTGTTTATCTGTGGTTGCCCATTGTAGGCAATGTTTTTTTTTCTTATGAAAATGTAATAATGCTGACAGTGCTTTTTGCATATATTATTTGCTTAATTTATAATTTCTGACTTTGATCAATATTCTGATGTTGGACATATACAGTGACCAGTATAGTGACTCCTTCCTCAATATGGACTTATAATTAAATATTAGATATCCCTTAATCAGCATCCATGACATTAAAACAGAAACATCTACACCAAACAAAATAATTGTCTTAATCATCATCACACTGAAAAACCCTACAAAAATATATGTAATACAATTGCTTTTATAGGGAGAGCTGTGCAACCATGCACCCACTCCATTTTGGTGCTTCTTTCCTCTTCTCTAAATCTTTATATTTATACCCAGGACTTAGCTGTGCATACAGCAAATAGTTTACACACTGAGGAGCACCATCTATGTGTTCTGTCTTACATATTATTTTGTAATCTATTCTCTTACAGACTTTTAGCTAGCCAGCTGTAAATCCTTCTTGTACCACTACTCTACAATTTGTGCTGCTAACTTAGTCAATTTGTGCATCCTGAGACAACTTTGAATTGTCTTATGTGTACTGACAATGCTTAATTCTGAAGCAAGATGATACACTGTGTGAGAGATGTAGTTCTACAATGCCATTGGAAGCAAGGCCCTCACTAACATTAAAAATACCAGACAGGTTGTCAGACTGCACTTACCACACATAGTATGGATAAGACACATAAACCCACATATGCTAAGGCTCTTAAATGTAATCTTTCCAAACCTCAAAGGCTTTCCAAATGCTGCACTTACAATAAGTATTCTCAATGACCTCATAAGAAATCTACAAAAACAACAGCCACCATGACACGTATCTCGATCTCTAAGCCAGTAAGGCATAACACCATAAAATTTAATATTCTGGTCATAGGAGACTCTGTTGTGAGTCTCACAGAGGCCCACCTCACCAGCCTGAAAAAGGAGAGAATCACAGTCAGTTTCTTATCAGGTACCATCATCCATTAAATCATGCAAGCACTCAGGTCATTGAACCACAGATAGCAGTATAACTCAGTCATAGTTCTTGCAAGTGTAAATGACCTGAGATGTACCTCCTTGGACTATATAAAAAGACATAGGATGGAGCTCATGAACTATGTGTCCAGGGTCAGTATAAGTCTAGCAATGAGCATTGTACAATCTTCTTCAAAGATGATGCCGCAGTATGAACAGAAGATAATTGACATATTTTAATTGTCTTATCTTCTGATGTCATTTGAAGAGATGCAACAGTTTTCTGCCTAGCAGAATATGGGTGACTGGGCACACTGCTTTGCAAGGGATGATCTGCACCATTTTCCCCTAGGGGTGCTATAATCCTTGACCTGGCCTTCACAAACATGGGGGAATGTTGTAACCCCCCCCCCCCGCCTGTAAAATTTAATCACTAGTCATGATGCATCATAAAGCTGTACACTTTCAAAGAAATATTAAACCGAGGAACCTGGCTAACCCTGGAACTTTTAAGAATTAATCTAAGGCTAACTTCTTCTTATTAACTGATGCTTTCACTATGAGTGGATGAAAGGGAATCCGCTAAGGATCAGAATCCCTGAACAGCATTCATCAAAAATATCCTGCCAAAACATGTTGAAGGGGGGGTAAGCCCCACTGCCCCCCCCCCCCGATGTGGTAGGCAATTCCTCACACCTCTCAGACTTATATATACAAACTCTATGGTGACACCAACTAAAATAAGAGGAGATTTCCTCCAAAGAAGGAATCACCTGAGGCACAACTCGCCAACAGTGATTTCCTATAGAGGACCTCATTGTCAGCATGTTGAACTTTGGACAATTGAAGATCAAACGTTCAATCTTTGTCAACCAGTAGGTTACCCTTAAGTGATACCCTAGCAAAATTTCAATCCTGCACACCCAGGAAACATTGCTACCTATACAGAACTGTTCATAGAAACTCTGTATAATCATCTAAACTGCGGTATAGCAATAGCTGTACACACCTGAAATAAGCATTGGACAACCTCAAAAAACAAGCCACCCGGAATCCCAACATCAATAGGTTGTATAACAAAAGAAAGAAAGCAAATCATCAAAAGAAGGAAGGGTTATGCCTAGCAAGGTAATAACTCTCTCATAAATAAAAACAAACTCAAGGGGACTAATTAAGCCTAGCAAAGCCAAATTTGAGATAAAAATAACCTATCAGACAAAGGATAACTGCAAGGTTTTCTTCAAATATCTCTGCAACCTCAGTCAGAAGCAACACATAGTAGTTTGCTAAACTAATTGTGAATGTAGCCACTAATTTTGAGCTGGAGGACATATTAAATCTACTAACTGACACATTTAGCTTCAGTTGTACTCCCCTATTTTCCCAGTCACCCATCAGGAAATACCCTTATACATAACTTCCCTAATAATCATTTGGGAGCAGGTCCTCAATTAGCTCTCTAAGCCAAGGAGCACTACATTGATGGGCCCCAATAATATTTCAGGATGCCTTCTAAATAGCATTAAACATGACCAAGCAGGCTCACTCAAATCACTGTTGAACTGTACTCTCCATACTGGCTTCATATTAATCGAATGGAGGCCTACAACTATTGATCCTCTGCACATGGAAAAGAGCCATCTATAAATCTAGGCAACTAGAAAACCACAAGTCTGACTAGTTTTATATGCAAAGCCATGGAAAGAACCATCATGGAAATGATAAGCAATGAAACACGAAACCTACAGGCATTGAGTCTAAATCAGTTTGCTTTTTTAAAAGTGCAGATCATGTTTACTCAACCTGGTGGACTTCAAGAAGGCCACAAAAGCTATGGATGAAGGCAAAATAATGAACACTGCCTACTTTGACCTGGCCATAGCATTTAACACAATAATTTACCTGGTTTTGTTGATAAACTCATTAACTTAGACAGAAATCCATATGTCATCATGATGAATAGCTAGCTGGTTCACAGATAGGAGCAAAGAAGTTAAGATAAGGGAAGCAACTTCCACTCAGAGGCCTGACACTAGCATATTCCCTAATTGCTTGGTGCTGGGACCTCTCCTTTTTGGCATCTACTTCTCCGAAGTCAAGGCCAACATCAAGGTCCTCATCTAATCAAGTTTGCAGATAACTGTAAACTAGGTACCATCATCAAGTCCCACCAAAGACATAAATACTCATCAGGAAGGCAAGACACAGATAAACAACTGTTGCCTGTGCCATGGTCTAAAACTCAGTATAAAGAAATACATAATAGTATGTTTTGGAAAGATGGCCTCCCCAGGAAATTACCACATTTTTAATACACCTCAGTGGTCAGGGGTTTGGGTACATATTTAGAAAGTAACCTGGCCTTGACCATCACATGTTTATGGTGGTGAGAAAATAATTTTATGCTGCACAACTTAAAAGCAAAGATATAGCATGTAGGAATAAGGATGTCATTGTTCTACTACACTCAGCACTTATTAGATCAGTCATTAAGAATAAGACATTTGCAACGACTCAAAATCCAGAGAGGATCTTCATGAAAAGCATGCAAGGTGCAAACAGCAGTCTCTACACAGACAGCTTCTAGGCCCTTTCCTTGTACTTGGTCTCCTACAGACTGCTGTGTTGTGACCTATGCCTGGCCAGGAAAACATTACCTGATCCCACTCTGATATACATGTTGCAAATCCACAAAACAAATAACATCAGAGCTTCTTGATCTTGGGATTAAACCTCACCAGCATCATAAATCTGATACACTGGAGGGACAAGTATATGTCCCATAAACCACCCCTACTTTGTAAGAGGCTTCCCATTCATGTGAAGCAGAGTTCTTCCTCAAACAAGTTCAAGAATAACATGGACCAGTGGTGGGGAATTGAAAAGATCTCTCTGGTCTGCCATTTAGTCCTCCTATGTGCAAAGGTAGCCTGCAAATGTTTGACCCTTTGTTGTCCAAGATTATACTCAATGCTTAAAATTACCTTGAGGTGTAAAATCATTTCAGTAATCACAGAGGAACCTATGAAGCTATAAACTACTTCAGAAATCACATAAACTTGTAGGGAAAAAAATGGACATTTTCTCTAAGAAAAAAGCTCAACTTTTTTTCTGTTTTCCTAGTCATGAAATTAAACCAAACTAAGAGAACAACAACAGGTGAAAATGATTTTACAGGAGCAGCATTTTATGTTCTGATTAAACATTAGAAGATAAACTATAGTGATCTCTGTATTGTACTTTGTTGCTCACTAAAAATTGCTGCAATGTATATATTTTTTTCTTTTTCTAAGATCATAACATTCTGCAGAAAGATCAAGTACTGTTTTATTTATATTTTCTTTTATATATTGCTGTATCTGATGTACAATGTCTTTGCACTGATAATGATAACATAAGGTGGTGTGGGTGTTTGCCACTCTGTAGAATAAATTTTTTGTTTTGTTTAGTTTTGATTTTCAAAAGTTCATGTGTCTGCATATCATGGCTGTTTGCTTGAGTACTGTTGAAATAATCTTTTTCATCCTAAGCACTACCTCCCCATGAAACACCCCCCCAGAAGATAGATTTTCCTGATGACTAGAACTTTGTCAAGTATAAATCAAATGTGCCATACATTTAACTTTATTGATGCGGCACAATATTAATATCTCTTCAGTTATACAGCAATGACAACATATAGATCAAACTGATGAGTTTCTTAGTCCAGTTTGCCATCAGATCAATCATTTAGTAATGTGAACCCTCTACTAATGCCTGCCACCTTCAGTTTGGATTATTGACCAATTACATGTAAGAGCAGAATAAAGCATTCTCTCATTTTAGTCAGTGGGAGTGTCCCCCTGCATTGCCACTAAAATTATTCATGTTGGAGTATCCTCCAGCTAGCATGCTAATATTATTCTGGTAGGAACATTCTCCTGCAAGCTCACTGGTGGAGGCTACCCATACCCAAGTGCACCTTCATCAGTTTAGAAATAACACAAACTAATACCTTCATAAATTTACTATGCTGGCCTCATACCCTGCAGAAAGTTGATCCTTACTTGGGAAGGCTTTAAGGCAAGCATTTTCTTGAACCACTGTGAGGTCTTCTCTTCAGATAAGGATGTGTCAGGGCCCTCGTCAGCAGCATAAGATAAAACCTACACCCTACTAAAATATTTTTTGCTCCTTAATCTCATCTCTTAGTTACAGACAGTGTGCTCACTTCAGCTAATCCTTTGAGAAATAAGTTTGACAATGCTATGGTTTCTGTTACATTCATTCAGTCCTACGTATTCCACTCCTACTTTAAGGGATTGTGCAGAATGTACAAGAATAAAGGATGTCTAGATAAGGTTTCATATCAAAGAAATTGGCTACAGTACTGGAGCTACCAAAACAGACCTAGACAACAGTGGGATTATAAAAATGATCACAAAGTACAGCAAAACATTTACAAACTTATGGACCAAATAGGAGGATCTTCTTCCCTGTGTTTATATCAAAATATTTTAAGTAACCGATAATTGGTGGGTACCAAATAACTTCATGAAAAGGGAAACAAAACCATGCAAGAGAAGACATGGGTGCAGGGTTTGCCTACTTTAATCTAAAGAAACACTTCATCTTATTCAGCTGGGAGGGCTTAATGGGACTTTTTGAAACAATTGCATTCAGAAACTGTTTCATAGTGTGTGCTAAACCTTTGTGTCAAGAACCTGAACTAGGTAAAGGAAGGCCTCTCACATACTGTCATAGTTAAAATAAGAACTAGACAGGGATTCCCTTTGACACTATAAGTATACATCCTGGCAAACAGGAGCTAAGATTTAAATAAATGTAAGAGGACAATAAGATGTGTGGTTTACCATGAACATAAATGACTACATTCTACTGTTCAAAATAACAGATCTGTCACTGTAAGTTGCATCAAATGTATTTTGCAACTTTGTAGTGTATATGGTTTAAAATCCAACCATAATCAAGTGATCTTTATATGCACTGACAAGGTAAAGACTGGTTTGCATAGATACAGCATGGCATAGGAAGGCATCTTCTCCATGTGCCTATGTTTTAATAGGATGCACATTCCATGAGATGACATACATAATGCTATTTGTTTTTATGGGAAATGTTAGGAAATACTCTGAAAAGGAGAAATTCAAGTAAACAAACTTATAGGAAAAAAAATAATGCCATCAGAATGATGGTTACAAGTTCAATATACAGTCAGAAACAGACCACTCAACACAGGTGATCATAGAATTTGAATTATATAACAGCAGAAAAATCAATAAAAGAGAGAGAGTAATTTGGATTAGTGCTGAATATTTTTTCTTGGTGTCTGTTCATTTGTCATTGTATGCTGACATCATCAACCTTCTTATTCAACTGCCAGTTAACTCAGCAGGTAACAGTCAGCTGCAGGAGTTATCATAAAGGCAGCCAACAGGATTTTATATCTTTTTATCTTACTTCTACCTCTCATGACTGATGTGAGCATTGTCACCACTCTGAGGCATTCTGTGACCTCTCCTTCCATGTTTAGGCTGTTGCACACACAGAAGAAAGTTACTTTGACTGGATTAGGATGAACAGCCCCATATCCCCAGTCTGACCATTTTAGGTGCTTCACAAACCTCCATTTGTGAAATGGCAATTGACGAACAGAAGCTACCAGTCTTTCCTACAGGAATATATCAGTCAGCAATAGCAACACATGACCACCTTCCCCTACGCATATGTTTCAGCTTTTGAACAACTAATTGAACTAAGATCAACTGAGTAATAGTCAGATCTTCAGCTTTCTGTACAGCATGACAAGTCATAACTGCATAGAAAGTTTAATAGCAAGAAGAAGAAGACATAGATAATAAGGATTTTGACATTTTACAAAACATGTCACTGTGCTCATTATTAATTAACTGACCAATATCATGATAACTGTGACATAGGGAAATACTGCCAGCACAGCTATCTGGAATTTTGTAAATAATTATATGTAATTTGTGGATATCAACATGATTCATATAAGATGTCTGTGTTACAAATGTATTAGAGCTCTATGTCATATGAGATGGTTTGTACAGACGTGTGCTGAAGCAGTATTTTACAAAGTGCTGTTTGAAATGTATCCACAGTGTACTCTACTGGAATAGAACAGAAATGTACATATACTATAGCAACTATTTAAATGTATATATTTTAACAGGAGAAACTGGACTACAGAAGGTTAACTTGCAAAACTTCAGAGAAATAACTGAACTTAATGACTTTATGGCTGGGCAATACATTTTCAGTGCAGTGACTGACATGTATGTGCTGAGAATCATTCTGTATTGTCTGAGAAGTGTTTTATTGTGCTATGACTTCCAGGATTTGCAAATATCTGAAGTCTAGGTATTTCCATAGGTAGATGATAAATACTGCTAGCTTTCAGCAGTGGGGGTTTTACTTGGAATAGAGTCAGATGACAAGAAAGTAGGTCATTCTGCAAGCTATCCCAGCAGTAATATTTGAAATAAAAATTTAAGAACTCTCTGAGAGAGAGAGAGCATTCTGTATTCTGTCGTTGACCTGACAACATCAATATCCACTCACCACATCTGCCTTGCCACTCTTAAGTAAGTTTCAAGGGTATAGTAATTCTCTCAGATACAGTCTGGAATATAGCAAAGCTTAATTTTAGATGTTTTTATTTATTTATTTGAGACTGTCCTGCAATGTTGTTTTAAATATTTCCTGTGATTTTGAACTCTGATATCACTGTAAATATATACCGAGTATTTTCTGTTTCTTTTATTATTTATTATTAAATATATTTAAACCTTTAATTGTGGCTGATCTTTGTAAGACATATTTAAGTTCTGAGAGTACTTGCATATTTATTTGGTAAAACTGTGTAGACCACTCCTAATAACTTTGATCTTGGTCAAACTGCAATTTGCATTAACAGTAACATTACACAGTAAGATAAGACACCCTTTGTTAAGGGCCATAAAGTAGCTGATAAAGAGTTGGCTGGTGGCAGTAATAACTACCCTATAGACTGGACAGAAGGGGGCATAGATAGTAAACCTGTGCCAGCCTTTCCCAGGTGTGTGTGTGTGTGTGTGTGTGTGTGTGTGTGTGTGTGTGTGTGTGTGTGCATGTGTATAAATCAAACCTCAAAGAGTGTGTGTCAGCTACTTGGGCAGGGACAAGAAGCACTGGTTGAATGGAGAGGGTGCTGGAGATCTTAGTTTGGTCACTCAGCTGAGATCTCAACTCTATAGCTGTGCCAGTGGGAAGTCTTATTTATTGGGGATCTGGAGAAAGTGACAGAAACCAGCCCCAGATTGACTGTGGTTTCTGTGTTCTCTTAAGAGAAATTGCACTTGATGCAGACAGATGCATCTGGAAATACTGTGTGTACTTGTCACCATCTCAATGTATACTAGTGCTAATGGTGAAGATTGAGGCTCCTTGATTACTGGGCCAGTGGTAAGGTGTCACAATAGCAATAGAGGAATACTAAAAAAAATCATAAAGAATGGATAAATAATTGTCTACTCTGTAATGCCATGAAAGGATCTTTCAGAATTCAATGATTATAATAAGACCTGGTGGGTAATTTTCTGCAAGAAAATAACAAGATGTTGTTGGGATAGGACAGTATGAAGTAGGGCAAGATAATGTCACCAGAAATATAAAGACCTTAACGATGGAATAGATATATGTGGCAGAAATGTGTGATAATATTAGAAATGTAATGCATAGTACCTATAAGTGAAGGTGGAATTAAATTCAAATCTTTCCAACTTTATCTCAGCAGGAGTGCCTTCCCCTAAATATGTAGGGAACTATACCTGACTAAAGGATAAAACAGATAAACAGAAATATCAGAGAAGAAATTAGATATAATGATGAGATGGTTGGGTGGTGTGGGAGTGGCAGACTGACATAAATGGTAAGTAAAAAGAACTCAGAGGTTTTATGGATACAGCTGAACACAAAGACAGACAGGCCCTAGCAAACCTGCTTATTAAATAGAATACTAATGAGATGATAGTGAGGATTGGGTGTGTATGAGGAAACACTGATCTCTGTGGACAATCTCAGCAGGAGTGCCTTCCCCTAAATATGTAGGGAACTATACCTGACTAAAGGATAAAACAGATAAACAGAAATATCAGAGAGGAAATTAGATATAATGATGAGATGGTTGGGTGGTGTGGGAGTGGCAGACTGACATAAATTGTAAGTAAAAAGAACTCACAGGTTTTATGGATACAGCTGAACACAAAGACAGACAGGCCCTAGCAAACCTGCTTATTAAATAGAATACTAATGAGATGATAGTGAGGATTGGGTGTGTATGAGGAAACACTGATCTCTGTGGACAATCTCAGCAGGAGTGCCTTCCCCTAAATATGTAGGGAACTATACCTGACTAAAGGATAAAACAGATAAACAGAAATATCAGAGAGGAAATTAGATATAATGATGAGATGGTTGGGTGGTGTGGGAGTGGCAGACTGACATAAATTGTAAGTAAAAAGAACTCACAGGTTTTATGGATACAGCTGAACACAAAGACAGACAGGCCCTAGCAAACCTGCTTATTAAATAGAATACTAATGAGATGATAGTGAGGATTGGGTGTGTATGAGGAAACACTGATCTCTGTGGACATGCTACAGTGGTAAAGGAGTTTATGTGATTAACAACTGCATGTCTTACCCAGAGCGTTTTGCATCCTAGCAAGACTGTTACAGGAGGCCAGAACAGCAGACAAGTCATGTTGCAGATATGGTAGAAGGAATGGTGGGTAAGTACATATTTTATAGTCTTTTTTTTTTGTCCTAAGAAAAATGGAAAAGATCTTAACAGATATGAAATGATATATGTCATAACAATAATGGTGACTCAAGAAATTTGTATATGTGAGGGTAAAAGCAAGATGAGAATAATTAGGGTTTGGGTTTCCGTTATTAAATCATAAAAATAAAACATTGAAAAAATAGTGAAAGATGGATAAAATTTACATAAAATGCATAAATATGACTAGAAGGATTTAGGGATGCAGACTTTAGAGACAGCTATAAGTAATTTGGAAGGATTGAAAACATGTAGACCAGGCACTAGATGATGGTGGCCATGCATACTATAATAAATGCACTAGCCCCATGTCTGTTCAACAGAATTCTTAACAATAGAAATCATAGATATTATGCAAGATATCATTATGGCATTAGGTATACACAGTATTATATAGATTATTGATAACTCAGAAGAGGAACACTGGTGATGATGTAAGTGTAGCTTCTAAAAAAATTACAGGTATGCATTTTAACCTATTAATAAAATATGTAAAAAATGCTTATGTAGAAAATGATCAGAATGAGGATGTCCAGGCAAGATAATACCGAACTAATTGATTTCTGTACCTAACATATATGTTTTATGACATAATGCTGAAATCAAAAGCAGAGCTCAGCATACCCAAGGCCTTGAAACTCACACCTGGCCAATTCAAGTAAATTCATGCAGGATTAGAGCTAAATATCAGCACATTGAATGTTCACCTGGGAGTTCTAGCTTAATCACGTCAAATATGTCTATAAAAAACTGAGGCAAAGCCTCACACTTAGTGAATGAAAATATACTTCAGTTAACTAATTAGGCTTGACTGTATGATGTTCTCACAGAAGGAAAAGCATAGGTTGCTGATCTCCCTCTCTGCTTTCAGCAAAAGGTAGTATAAGCTTGATTATCAAATGGCCATTTTTTGTCAAGTGGTGTTTTATGCTTTACTCTTGCCTCTTCTGTCAGTGGATTATGTAGCTATACCAAGAATTACTTATTTTTACAGACAGGTGGGTATATAGAGGCAAGGCAACAGAACAAGAACCATGAGAATGGACATTACAAACAACATCATGAATTGGTCAGTGGCAGTGCATTATAGTCAGAATGGAGCTTGCAAAGTACAGAAATCACACAAGATTGGCAGCTATAACCTAGGGGTAGCTGAAAACTGAAATTAAATTTACAAAGTACTGGCCTGACTATGATAGTGGTTTAACCACAATCTTAGACGTGACGAGAGGAAAAGCCAAATGCAGGGAATGATCTCTACAGTGCTTTCAATGTCAGCTGTGTTTTCCAAAGAAGTAATGCAGGCAAACCCAACTTTCCATTATGGAAGTTTTTTTTTTTTTTTTTTTTTTGGTAACAGACTTTGAATCACATTTAACCAGATAAAATAAAGTCACTAGAACATACTTATATGAATGAGTCAACAATGTGGCTAAAAGGAAGTCTGTGAATTCCTGTAAGAAAGGATACATTATATAGTGGATGGGGTTCCCTATGGTATACTGACAGCTCGCAATATCGACAATCACATCACCAACACCAGAATACCGATGGAGCTGATAACCGACAACTTGTAATCCCAACAGCGAAAACACCGACATGGGAAACGTGTGAGAGTGACTCGGTAAGTGTGCAATAGTGAGGGATTTAGGGTTAGGGTGCGGGTGAGATGAGCGTGTGATAGTGAGGGAATTAGGGTTAGGGTGCGGGTAAGGTAAGTGTGTGATAGTGAGGGATTTAGGGTTAGGGTGCGGGTAAGGTGTGCGTGCGATAGTGAGGGATTTAGGGTTAGGGTGTGGGTAAGGTAAGTGTGCGATAGTGAGGGACTTAGGGTTAGGGTGCGGGTAAGGTAAGTGTGTGGTAGTGTCGGACTTTAGGGTTAGGGTGCAGGTGCGGTAGTGTCAAATGTTAGGGTTAGGGTGTGGGTAAGGTAAGTCTGCGATAGTGACGGACCGTAGGGTTAGGGTTTGGGTTAAGGTTAGTGCATAGATATTTGTGTGTAAGGTGTAGTGTAGGTTTTTAGGTTGTTGGTGTGCTTGTGATGTGTGGAACAGCAAACTTTTTGTTTTGTTAACTGTCGGGATTGTGTTTTGTCAGGCATGTGAACTTTCATGTTTTTGCGGTTTCATTCTTGTGGTGTCAGTGTTGTGGTTGTCGGTGTTGTGTGCTGTCGATTTAGTGTAGTAGACCCAGTGGATGATATGTGTGAAAGACTTATAGTTTGTTTTTGTTCATGAGCTGCATTTACCCAAGACAGTGTCCCAACTGGAAATCTGACACATGTTAAATGATAATAAAAAAACAAAATCAGTCTTCATTCTGAACTTTGGGCATTATGTTTGGGAGATCCATGGAGCTCTTGCTGCCACTGCTTGTGGATAAAATTTAACAGCTAGCCAGATCTCGGCAAAGAAAAAAAGCAAAGTTGACGTTTCACAGAAGGCTAGAAATGAATTTCTCCTTGTAACAGGTGAACACCATATACATATGCATTATTTACTTGGGGACAGTAGAGAATAGGTTTTACCTACTGCCTTTTATGCATGACCAGTCCCATGCATATTACCAGGAGAACTGGATAATGACTTTCCTTCCACATTATATCACCTAAACATAACACTAACTACCCCTAATGTTTGCTGAGTGCCACTCTCAGGATGTAGTTAGCAACACAACCTGAAACTAAGTCATGTACAATGATGTCTTTAGCTGTCCAGTATTCTTCTGTGATGTTAGGCTTGTCTAGGACTCCAGACAGTTGATGAGGTTGGAAATCCTTAAAAAATCCCTATTAACATAACAACCAAGGCAAGGAATTATGGGACTAATATAGAGAAATTATGTTAAAGCTTGCCTTCAAAACTAGTATGAACAATAAAAGTTATGTCCTGCCTACAGTAAATGACTATAAAAGAATGCAGTATAAACCACTTAGTTCCATTTTTATGTTAAACTCCATTATTTTATTAATGCACTCACATGATAATTTTCTGTTTTATACATTATACATTCATTTACAACCTCAATCAGATGACTTTTTTACAATGCTAAAATACATAGCTCAGTGGGCAACTCCAATGATAACAATTTTGCTTATTAATGGACCATTAACAAGGATTGCCTGAATGAAACTAAGCCACTTATCCCGAGACATCTGGCACAATGCTGCTGTATACTGATTCATTTAAATTTACTAAGTGACAAAACTAAGTACATTTTGACCACTGATGCTATTTTACATGTGACTTCCCTCATTCTCTGCATTATATCTTATATATAATCAGGGATGTCCTCCTCTATTAAACAGAATGTGCAACAAATTACTTCCACTTAGCATTACCCTAACTGATTACAGCTTTGATCCTGTCATGATAACTAGCTGTTGAAAGAATAGACAAAGAGTCTTGTTGAATGCAACAGAAATGTATATATTCCCCCGGATTCAGCAAGCCCTGCATGGTGTGCAAGAACAGTACAGGAGCTCCAGCAGGCAATATGTCCACCGTGTGATCCAGGAATAAACTACAGGGACGTGCGTGAGCGCTCTTGCACTAGTCCTGCACGGACATGGCTCTAGTATGCAAATTACCCCATTTGCAGGTGAAAACCATGCAACTGAGGGGAATTTGTGAACCAGGAAGCTGGCAGCCAGCCATGCAGGACTAGTGTAATCTGTAGAAATGCACTCGGTTAGTAACCAAGTACATTTCTGCAAACTACAAAACAGAGCCTTGACAGCTCCAAATAAAGGGTGTATATGACGTGTAAAGCATGCCAATGGCCAAATATATAGCCATTGGCATGGAAAACAGTTAAAAAAAATAAATAAATAACTTTTAATTTTTTTAGCCGATTTTGGCTGTTTAAGTGTAGGGCAGCGGCGCACAAATGGGATTGGGCAAAAAAAAAAAATAAATAAATAACCTAAAATAAGCATTCTAACCAAAATCACTATTTTGCCATTATACTCAATGGCAGGCAGAAGAAAACATGGCCAGTGAATAGTGGTTGCTAAGGGGGGAGGCTCAGTGTGGGACATGTAACTATGCATCAGCAGGCAGTCCTATGCAAATGAGGGGAATGATGATGAATCCCAGATATCCCCTCAATGCTAGTTAGCACCCAACTGTGTAAGTGCAGGAATAGCTTGGTGCAAGCCTAGGAGTTAGCTGATGTCATGGGGTGTGTGTCAGGCATACTGTAAGCGGACTGGAGCCTTGTGGCTTGGGTTTGCCCTTAGCTAAGCAGAGCTGAGCAAGGGTTGTGTCTGAGGCTGCCTAGCACTCTTTACATTGCCTAAGCAGGTGTGTGTGCCGTGCACCAGGTTTTAAAGGGGAAAAAAAAGTAAACCAGGAAATAGCAGCTCTGTGCAAATTTGAGCACTGTGTTTGTGCGGCACGCCCCCAGACTTAAACAGGAAGGCAATGAGAATGAAAAACAGCAGTAGGAAGGTAATCTAGGAGAACTAGCATAGCTGGCAAGTGAAATGTATCAGAATCAGTCAATTACACAGGCAGCAGCCCAGTCCAGAACACTACTATAAACTATGCAAACACCTTTCCCTCTGTTTTTTCCCACATACTCTATACCACTGGTGTATACAAGTGGGGAAATTTTAACAAATGAAAACAAACAAAATGACAGGGGCTGCAACAGGTATCATACATCAACATGTGGAAGAGGCTGAGGGTGGTGAGGATGAGAATGCTGTAGACTAACCCACAGTGAGGAGACGGAGAAGAGTATACAGACACAGGGTAACCTACCAGGGGCTACATGAGCTGGTGATAGTGGAGCGCTATAGGGTGGACAGGGACCTCCTACAGCAAATTGTTGAGTGGTGCTGGCCACGCCTGACACACAGAACTAACACAGGGGAACTCATTCCAGTGGATACCAAGGAATGTGTAGGCCTAAGAATGCTAACAACAGGTACCTTCCAAAGGCCAACTGGGGATATAATGGGGATCTCACAGGCATCAGCATCCAGGGTATTCAACCAGTTTCTGGATGTCATGTCAGCACATGCCGGTGAGCACGTATATTTCCCCAACTCCTGTGAGGCATTGGCCAGCAATGTGCATCTCTTTCACCAAATAGCAGAATACCCTAAGGTAGTGGGTGTTATAGGCTGTACTTACATATGCATCAAAGCTCCACCCGGTGAGAGGCGTAGGGTCTATATCAACCGCAATGGCTTTCCCTCCATTAACTGCCAGGTCATGTGCAATGCCCAGGGCATTATAATGAATGTGTGTGCTGACTGCCCTGGAAGCTATCAGAATTCCCACATCTGGCACCTGATGCAGCTGTACTAGAGATTTGCCAGTGGGGATATTTCTTACAGTCACCTAGTGGGGGATGCTGGTTAAGCACTGGAGACGTGGCTGATGACACCCATCAGAAATGCACATGCACCTGAACAAGAACTCCATAATGAGGCACATGGACAGACCAGAATTATAATAGAGCATGTGTTTGGGATGCTCAAATCATGGTTCAGGTGCCCGGACACATCTGGTGGAGCCTTGTAGTACTCACCAGCTACATTTACTCATATTGTCATTGTATGTGTCATGCTACACAATATGATCCTGTGGAAACAGCTGCAGCAGGAACAGCATGGTGCAGGGCCACACATCCCCCCACCAATGCCAAGGCCTGCACAGTCATAGAGTAACTCAGAGGATGAACTACCTGAGCCCACCCCAGTAGGCAGAAGGAGGCATGGCCAGTATGCCCTGGCCTTGGCAAAGAGACAACGCATAGCACATAGTCCGACACAGTAGGGGCCCAGGGAATGACACCTCTCTAACTCGCACATACAGTAAAAGAGATGCCACACATGACACTACCTGTGCTCAAACATGTATAGGGATTGTACTATGTGTATCTGACATAGGCAGCCCTCCAGCACCATCCTCAATGCTGGCACACCCACAAGGTAAGTCACTCTCCTTACCATTTGCTGAATGGAGTAATATGTGTTGTTACTTGTATCTATGGTATGGATGTGAGCATGCAAGGTAATCGGATGGCTGAATGGGATGCCAGCAGATAGTAGAAACCTATAGTGGCAGCATGAGATCTGTAACAACTACTGGTGTCACCAGAGTAGCGGTACTACACATAATGACAGAATCCACTGCAGGAAATGTGCTGGGCCACATGTGTGTCCATATGACACACACACACACACACACACACACACACACACACACACACACACACACACACACACACACACACACACACACACACACACACACACACACACACACACACACACACACACACACACACACACACATGTCAGTCAGGGAGGTTCACATACCTAATAACAGTCCCAGCCTGAAGGACAGGTGTAGACAAACACAAACAAAGGCTGTGCTAAGGCCTCTGAATGATGCTTATGATTACCACCCCCCAGGCCTACACAGACAGACTACATCAGGTCAGGGAGTGGGATGTTAGTTCTGAAGGGTAGGAAGCCAGAAACTGATATGTAGGTCAATCAAACCTAAGACCTGTAGTACACTAATATGCCTCTAGTCAGCATGATAGGTTAGAATACAGAATGAAATGAAGTACCTGACATACCAGTACAGTCATAGCAAATGTGTACAAGTGTCAGGTGTGCCCCCTCCAATCTTATGTAGAAATGTAGAAACAGTCAGGTGTGCCCCCCAAATCCTATGTAGAAATGTAGTAACAGTTGGGTGTGCTCCCCAATCCTATGTAGAAATATAGAAACAGTCAGGTGTGCCCTCCAATCCTATGTAGAAATGTAGAAACAGTCAGGTGTGCCCCCCATCCTATGTAGAAATGTAGAAACAGTCAGGTGTGCCCCTCCAATCCTATGCAGAAATGTCGAAACAGTTAGGTGTGCCCTCCCACCAATCCTATGTAGAAATGTAGTAACAGTCTGGTGTGACCCCCCCCAATCTGATGTAGACACGTTGTAACAGTCAGGTGTGCCCCCCCTCCAAACTGATGTATAAATGTAGTAACATATATGTGTAGGTATAATACCAGTGGAGCACAGATGACCTGAGGTGGCCAAGGTAGCAGGATAGATTGTAGCATTTGTACAATATGCAGGTATGTGTGTGTTAGGTTGGTGTGTGCTACATATTGTGTGAGAGTGGTCAGTATGAATGCATGGTGAGGTTTGACCAGGTCACCACTGCCCAGTACTGCCGATGACTGGGCCAAGTCATCGCAACTGCAGTGCCAAACACAATTCTCCCCAGTATAACAGATACTAGCAATAAGCCATTGTAAACGTATGGAGGTAATATGTGTCACCATCTGAAAAATGGACATGGCATGACTGTTGGGCCAGATATACAAGAAGTACACAGGGAAAAGTACCCCAGACAGACATTGTATAAAGTGTAACCATGAAATGGACACACCCTTGGAATTGTACATACAGGTTTGCATCACATTATCTGGCTTTGTAGTAGGGAATACCGATGTTGTCTGGCCAAACACTCGCAGATCACAAAGATCATAGGAATGATGTATTGAGAAACAGCTGATGTCCCTGCACAAGCCAGCATCACTGGAATGCCCCATGCATATCTGTGAGTCAGATGCAAGTAGTGTCCATAGCACACATGCACCCAGCTCACCCAACCACCACCCACATGTACCTCTCCGGACCTATCCCTGCTGTTGGGAATGGGTACAATATGACCCCCACATGTGTATGGTAATAGTGAAAGAATGCAGCATGCAGTGCAGGTGTCCCATGCAGGTGTTTCCCTAGCTGTAAGCAGCACCCTGCCAGCATCCACACCACCTGAACAATACTAATAGAAAGTATTGGGCTGAACACTTGGCACACCTACCCTTTCACCCCAGGGGAATATACTGTATGGCAGTCTGGTACTGTAGAACTGACAGAATGCAAATGCCTGCTACAACTGGCCTGCATCATTACCAAATGGCTTACAGTCCTCTGCCAAATGCCTGCATCTCAGCCATACTGCCAATGTATGTTATGTCATGGACTCCCAAATAACAACATGACACAGTCCACAGAAACCATATACAAGGCCATGTGGACAAACCACAGTAACATGTCCACCATGCCCCACTGCATGAGCAGTGGACCAACAATACATTGCTGTGATGAGGTGGTAACTATAGGGAAACTATCAGAGAATGTTTGCATAATGTATGGAAGAGGATAGAATAATAAATGGGGGTGGGAGCAAGGAATGTGCAAACTCTGAAACGCAGCCATGTGCGCATACTATCCCTGGATGCAAACACAAGAATGGGTGGCTACACACCTGTCTTTACACCACAATATGGGTAATATCTTGACTTATGACCCCTGCCTCTGGGTAACCCATGTGAATCTGTACAGCTGTGAGGTATTGCCATAGCAAGATAAGGCCATACTGTCACGTTGATGGATATACAAGTATGGGATCCTCTGCCACAACTGTACCAAGTTGCTGAACTGGTTACACAGACCCAGCAGCAAGTGTCTGCACCACCTGCTCCAGAATGGCATTAGTTTGCAGGAATATGTAGGCATTTGACCACATTACTGGACATAGCTGCATTGACTCCGTGTTCCCCAGGACATTACTGTGAGCAAAAATGCCTAACTGACAGTACTTGAGGACATACAACATCACAGTGTATAATACTACACATGTTTGAATATCTCTGCTAACACCAGTATCATGTAGCAGAAGCAGCACAGACAAAATTTCCTACAGTATCCACTATCCCTTGCCCAGTTTGACCCCATATTGCCAACGTTTGCTAGCTGTAGATGTAAAACACAAAAGTATGCACTGGAGTACAATCTACCTGGTATGGATCCACACATTCAATACAGAAGGGCATACTGGGCATGCTCCCACACTCAGAGAAATGAGGGTAATATCCGACAAAAACATACTGAAAGGTCATACTGGGCATGCTCACACACTTAAACAAATGAAGCCCAAGCCTGACAACGACAGTGGACCACACACATCTGACAGTTGCAGATGTTAGTGCATACACTCCTCAGTATGCACCAGCCATGCTTTGCACACACATTGAATAGGAATACACACAGATATCCAAGGACAACACACTATAATATGCCAAAAGTACACATACATAGATTTTTGGAAGAGAGTGACAGTGACACAGAGCCTTCCATCATAAGACCTATCCCACCCAGCACACAGCCAAATGGCTACAACCACATGATGTGTAAATGTCACTCATTGCAGACATTAGTCACTGGTATCCCTCAGTATTATAGACTATGTGGTGCTAGTTCTAACTGTGCAACATGAGTGTACAATGCAGTAGTCATTTTTGCAGTTGTATATACATACCTGCAAAATATAAACTTGTGTGTGCCTGAGTGCGGTGTGTCTACCTCTAGATGAATGGGTTATGGCCCATGCACACACACTGCCCTCCCCGTAGCCCTACTATGCCAAGCCTGATGATGTCAGTCACTGCGAAATACACCTTTGCTGAAAGGCTAGTTCAGTAATCTCTGTGGTACATCTTATAACTGTGCAATACTGTAGTGTGATATACTAGCTAGGTAGGAGTTCTAATCCCAAACATGGCAACTGTGTGTGTGCCTGTTTGTGTAGGGAGCAATGCTTTTTAGGCTAGTCACAGTCACTACAATTCAAATACCCTACTTTGGCAAGCCTGCTGATGTCATTCACTTTGAAATGCACCTTTGTGGAAGGAGTAGGCCAGTAAGCTCTGTGGTCCATCCTATATCTGTGTAATGCTGTAGTGTGATAAACTAGTTAGATAGGAGTTTTATTCCCAGACAGGGCAAGTGTGGATGTTTGTGTGTTTGTTTGTCTGTGTAGGGAGCATAGCTTTTGTGACCATTCACAGTCACTACAACCTCCATTGCCCTTCTTTGGGAAGCCTGCTGATGTCATTCCCAGTGAAATACACCTGTGGGGAAAATGTAGTCTAGTAATCTCCATGGTGCATCTATAACTGTGTAATGCTGTAGTGTGATAAACTCTTTAGGTAGGAGTTCTACTCCCCGACATGGTAACTGTGTGTTTGTCATTCTTATCTTCTGTGGAGGTGGCTGCGGGTGTGTAACAACTGGACTCATTTGGGAGTGGGTTTTGCAAATTTCTTATATGGTGGGCCTATTATATGTCACAATGTCCACCTTACAAGGATAACAGACGTCAAAGAGCTGAGAGGCTGGGGTGCCAATCCATACCCCTACATGTGACATCAAGGCCTCGCGAACAAAGTAAGCAACCCTGTATTACCCAGAGAACACTCTCAACCCATGTCTCATACACAACCACACATGACTAGGCAACAACCGCTATGTTGGTAGTACCCTGCATATTGCCCACAGATAGTAACCATGATGTGATTGCAGTTGACTACAACAGAGGGCATGGCACCCTGTCCCATCACTGCAATAGGCACATAATTGATACCTGCAACAACTGTGGTGCCATCAAATGTGACCCACAAAGGACATGCCATGTTTTAAGCACATGCTCTGTATGGACAGATGCCACTGACACCAGGGAATACCTGTATTATGCTATCAATGTAGGTTCAGGGTCAACCTGGTGTCCATTACCAGTTACCGCCTCATGAGGCCAGGACTGGCACATCTGATACAAACAAACTGTGTACACAAACTGGGTCAGACATCCCAGATACAATGCTACATGTCACTGAACATGCATGTGAGGTGTGTGCACATCCCAGACACCATCCATGTCATGGACTATAGAACACATACATGGCAAGCATTACACAGCACTGGCCGCACGCAACAGTAACCCAAGTGACTGGATGGTGAATACAGTACCCACCTGTATGGGCCAACCAATACACTACACCCCTGAACCACACTGCAGGCCATTGTCATGTGGCCTGATGCAAAGGTATACCCTTCATCTAGCCTTGTATAGCCTTCTGGCACAGTCAACCACTACACACCCGTAAAGCAATGCACCCATGCATGTCAGTACTGGCACCCTGTGTCTGTGTGTAAGGAGTAAGATGCTTTCGACCACATTTGCACTCACTGAAACTCCCATTAGCCTACTGATGCATGCTGCCTGATGTCAGATACCTTCACATACCATTTGCCCATATAACAAACCCCTGTGGTGCATGTGATACCTGTGCATTTCTGTATTGTGAAAAACTAGCTAGTTAGGCAGTCTATTCCTGACTCTGCTAAGTGTGTCAATGTGTATGAGTCCTTGAGAGAGTGTGGCTGTGTTGACGTTGACACCTGTTCATGTGGACAGGCACGTGCACTACACCTAACTTATCGCTACTATATCACTGTTGCAGATGTCACTCACCATCAGATATACCTTTGGACAGCTCCCCAATATGTAGGCAATGTGGTGCATACAATAACTGCATAAACATGTGATAGCAATACATAGTCAGTCAGGGGTTTGAAACCTTGTACTGGTAGTTGTGTGACACAAACATGGTTAAGTTTTACTCTCCAACCCCTCCCTGACTTACTTTGTCTCTGTCTGTCTGTCTCACTCCCTCTCTGGTGGATGTGGAGAAGTATACCTGCTTTGCTTAGGCAGCACGCTTCTACTTTGTAAATGATGCTCATGATCAGCTGATGGCCTCTGCACGAATTGCAGTCCTCCTCTAGCTGATTTCATGCGGAACAACTGTGGTAACATTCCCATAGCCAACTGCATGGGAACACACTCCAATATCTAGGAACATCATGTTGGTTTTGGGGCTTTTTATTCACTGTGAGCAGGACCGAAATTTGGTGTTTGGAAGACAGCATCACAGATGGTATTGGGATTTACCACTAACAACATACTCTGTGGAAACAGGCCAATAGACAAGAGGGGGATGTGCCAGACATGGCTACAGAATGTAAGTGTTGCTCTTCTGCATGTGGAGTAATGTCGGTTTAACAGGGTGTGTGCGGATATGGCTGGTGTACATGATTTAATACCTGTCATGACAGTGTTATGTGTTTGAGGAAACTTTTGTTACTCACAGAACACCTATCTGAGAACTGCAGAAGCATAGTGTGAGGATTGCAGTCAGTACATGGTGACAGCCATGAGAGATACTAACTTCATATCCCTCATAGGACATACGTCACAACAAACTCTGGTACAACAGTAAATGTATGAGGTTATCACAGCAACATGTCAACACTGGGCAAGTGTTGGTAGCACCAGCCACAAGTCTGTCAAGCTTTATACATATGTCATGCAGTAAGAGGTGCATATGTACTGCACACCATTATTTATTGACATCATACCTGATAACAAGCCAGTCAGATATCAGACTGCTAGACATGTTATGTATAGTAGGGGTTGTTTCTGAGGACATAACTTGTGCATTCTGCGGTTGTGTGTACAGTACTTGGGTCTGTATACTTATAGTGATTGTCGACAGTATGTGTTTTGCGCATACGTACCTTGGGCTGTGCAGAGACTGTGGTAGATGCTATTTTTCTTTGTCCTGTTCTATCTGATGTTACATGCTGCTCCAGTGTATGGCACCCTATTGGCTCACATGTCTGTTGGGCCAGACACACACATGCCCCATACCACAGACAGGCATTGTACCACACTGTGTCATGACCCAGTTTGTGAGTGGTACATATGACGTTAGTGTGTGAGTGCACATATGAGGATAGTGTCCATATAGTGTCATATTAAGCTTGTGTACCATATGTGGTTGTGGCTGTGTTCACTTTGGTTGTGGGTATGCACTTTCTCACAGGTGTCTGTTACTCTGTGCTGTGACATGAGCATAGAGCCTGTTATAATTGCAGGTACATGTGTACTCCCCCATATAAAATGTAGTCCAGTGTTGTGGCAGTCTGCCTGTAGTTTGCACAGTGCTTTGTGATCATCCTATCAGCCTAGTGTAATTACCCAGTGTGCTGTTATGTCCAGTTATTTGCAAGACACACTGCTGCCAGACCACCATAACTGCTGTGTACTTCTGAAAAAGCAGTGGGATTCTGTACATATGTATGTCACTAACTACTGGGTAGTATGTGGCCATGTGACCTCTGCACCATCAAGTATTATGTGCCAGGACAGACTGGCATGTGTGAATGCATAAACTGTGTGTGCATAAGTAGTCCAGTATTTACGTGATATACCCATGTACATGGCTATTAACATCCACATTGCGAGGCGTGGACCACGTCTCGCATGAAGGAGATATGTGTACACCTATGGACTGACCACAGAGTGCCAGACTGTCCACATATGTTGGTCATATCTCTGCTGTAGTCCACAGGATTATTACTGTGCTAGCAGTGGTACTGTACTATGATGTCCTTAGGATGTCTGTCAGTAGCCAATGGTGCACATGTCAAAAGCATATGTGACCTCCCACACACAACATGTATGTTAAGACAACCCCTGTTACAGTAGCAACAGCCTACATATATACCTGCAATACATACATGACATCTCCTTGCACTAAGAGGTTGAGACTACTGGTGGTGAAGAAGGACTCCACTCCATGTCCTGGACATATGGTAAACATATATGTGTATATATATCTATACATATATATATATATATATATATATATATATATATATATATATATGTGTGTGTGTGTGTGTGTGTGTGTGTGTGTATCTCCATATATCTATATAGATTTATCCACATATACATATCTACATACATATATGGATATATAAAATTATATATATATATATATATATATATATATATATATATATATATATATATATATAAACACTCAAATATATACATATACACAGCAATATATGTCTACACATATACAGAGATACAGATACATATGCACATATAGTTATGGATATCTACATATATATATATATATATATATATATATATATATATATATATATATATATATATAAAAAAAAATAAGTACATCTGATTAGATATGTATGCACATATAGTTATAGTTATCTACATATATATCAACATAAATAGGTATATCTGTACACATAGGATGTGCATACACACACATATATATATATATATATATATATATATATATATATATATATATAAAATATATGTATGTACAAAAAGATCTACAAATAGCCATATAGGATGCACTATACAGATGTGTAGACATACATATGTATGAATATATATGTGTATGTACATGTAGACATATATCAGCATAAGTATATGTATATATCCATATTCCTGTCATGTGTAAACATCATGGTTGTGTCTACCAGATGTATCTCACCGTATGTATCTGATATGTGTATATTTAGATATAAATATATATATATATATATATATATATATATATATATATATATATATATATATATGTATCTGCATATATGTGTCTGTGTATATGTATCTTAGGAATGTTTATTGCTTCCAGATTGTACATTCCCTATGGTAGCCAGACTGTACTGCATGATATGTTTTTGATACCAGCCTGACATCATACAGGTGGGATGGATTACTGTTAATATCTTGTGCCCATGTTGTGTCAGGGCCTGGTTATGGGACTTGCAACAGTTGGTATTGCATTGCAGGGCAGACCTGTTTGGCTGTGGGGGGGTGTCAATACGTACAAAAAGATGTATATTGCTTGGGCCCCACCTCATACCCATTAACGGTGCCTGTGATCATATATATTTGTTATGATCTTTTTTATATCTATCTATCTATATATATATATATATATATATATATATATATATATATGTGTGTGTGTGTGTGTGTGTGTGTATCTAACACAGTCCAACAGAAATAACTGATTCTAGGCAGACTGGCACACAAGAATCCAAAGTGCCCAATGGTGGTATAATTGTAGTTTAATGCCTAGAATCAGTTATTTCTGTTGGACTGTGTATATATCTATTTAGATATAAATACATATATATATATATATATATATATATATATATATATATATATATATATATACACACACACACACACACACACACACACACACACACACACACACACACGCGCACACACACACACACACACACACATACATCTACATGTTTAAATACATTTCATGTACATTTGAATGCCTGTGTTGGATGATATGTTTGTAAAAAACATCAGGGTTATGTATATGACACATGGCTTGTTGGTCAATCACTTTGGCTATTGTGTGCAGGATCCTGGGTTTGAGCCTTGGAGAGGCTGTTTATTTTGTTGCTGAGCAGAACAAAGACCATTGGATACAGAGTGATTAAGGCACGTTTAAACAGTTATAAGCGAGTTTGCATGGGCTTGCATGGAGGTAAGCACTGCTAACTTCCGGTTACAGTTTACTATACTCAGCTTCTAAATTGGTCCAAAAAACAAAAAACAAAAGTAACCCAAGTGAAACAGCTAGATTGGACCCACTCACCAAAAATGGATGACTCAGTAGTATAAATTACAAAAACACTTTAATCGAATCAGTACATAAATTCAGGAACAAAATGGATAACGGCTTTTGTCTAGATAATCTAGACTTCATAAGACAGTTAAAGCATAGGTACTTATTTTTATACAAACCAAACAGGAAGTGACATCATTTAAAATTGATTAGGGCAGACAAATTACTTTACATTAAATATTCATGAGATGAATAAATTAAAATGAAATCCTAAATATAGCAACAGACTGCAAGACACAAACCCCCACAGCAGTATAAATACAAGTTAAATGCATTAAATAAAAAATGAAATTACAAATTTATAAAAAGACTGAAGGTATGGGATGGTATGTAATAAACAGAATAAAAAACATTTTAAACCATGTCTAATAACAATATGATGTCTGTATGTGTAACATGGTATATTAAACAGTAATTATTTGGGAGGTCATATTACCTCTCCAATGCCTTTAATTTCAGTAAGGAGCTGATTGAAATATTATCGTTTAAGCCTGGCCAATTCCCTGCATTCAGGTGTAGCTGCTAATATAATTATCTTTTTTCTAACAATAGTGACCATGCTCTTCAGCTAACATCAGTGTTAATACTGTCTATAATGAAGAATAAAAAATTGTGATTGTTGTTCTCCATTATATGCTTAATGCATTGGTGTCTTTAGTATTTTTAATATCATATAAATGTTTGTAGATGTGGTTCTTCTGCTTCCAATCAGTCCTGCCAACAATGAAACATGAACAGACAGTACACATAGTGCAATATACTACTTTCTCAGAACAACAGTTGTATTTCTGTCTAATCTTAATTTCCACATTGTTGACTTTACAAATTTACAGTAGTTGCATCTACCACACTTATTCATGGAACCAGGTTTTTGGTGAAAGAGCAGGCTCCTACTTTCAAAAATGTTCTTTAAATTCTTTCCTTTTTTATACACAATAGTAGGTTGTGAGCCTATCACAGATTTAATTTTCTGTTCATGTTTAAGAATGGACCAGTTTTTCAATAAAATATAAATGAAACTCTCATCAGTAAAAACAGTAATAAATTAGGTTTTAAAATCTCTACTTTCTTCCACTATGCTAGTGTCATGAATGTTGGACGAAGGTGAGGTAATGGATGTACTATCACCAGAAAGTAAGGGGAGGTAAAAACCTCTCTCCCTTTTGTTGACAACCCCAATCATAATGTTAACAATGAATTTGTGAGGGTAACCTCTTCTTAGAAACATTTCTTTCAGTGTCTCACATTCATCAGAAACTCATCCAATAAAGACATCATACGTGCTTCACACACAAATTGACCTTTAACAATAGCCTTCTTTTGTTTCATAGGGTGGGTGATAGAATAATGTAGTAGAGATTTAAAATAAGTATTTTTTCTAAAAATCTTTGAAAAGAACTTCATATCATGGTAGTCCTTGAGTAAAAGGATGTCAAGGAAAGAAATCATATTAAAATCACTGCCGTGTGTAAACTTAAGAAATCAGTGGTGGTTCCAATATATGCAATGAAATTCATTAACAAATTTGTTAGGCCCATTCCATAAAATAAACATGTCATCCAAAAATCTGGTATAAAACTAAATATATTCAAAATACTTTGAGGGGAACAAGAATTTTTTCTCCCATTGTTTTACCACAATGTTGGCATATAGCCCACCACATGCTAACCCCATGGCCACTCTTGCTGTAAATATATTTCCTTATTAAAAAGTATAAACTTATTTTTGAGAACCATTTCCATCAAGTGTACATAAACCAGAACATCAAAGTGTGCTATACCTTTCTCATAAATATATTCTGTGAACCAGTCTAACCCTGTATCGTGGGGTATAATTGAGTATAAATCCTTGATGTCAATGGTTATAAAAATATAGGTATCTTTAAAAGGTATTTTATCAATTGCTTTTAAAAAAACTCAGTGAGTCCTTGCAAATGTGTGTTTCATTGAGTACATGTTCTTTTATCTTGTTGTTCAAATATTTTGCCAAGGGGTGAGTGATAGAACCTTTAGAATTAATTATGGGGCGCATAGGTGGTTGTGTGAGATCCTTGTGTAATTTTGGTAGTCCAAACATTACAGATAGTCTGGGATAGGGAACTGATAGGTAATTATGGGTATCAATAGTAATTGATCCTTCAATGAAAAGATCTTGTAGTCCATTTCTTATTTTCTTATATGACACATTTAACTCATTTCGTATGTCAAGTTCATAAATGTTCTCGAATAATTAAACCTCAGGGTAGAGTGGAGGGGTATAAGTGCTAGATATAGCCAAAGAATGACAAAAGAAGCAGAAAGGGAATTATTAAAAATAATTTTCAAATTTAATTTACATGTGTAAATTCTTAGATCCATTAAGGTACTGACAATATCCAGGGATTGTGAGGGCACAAAGGTGAACCCTTTGGCAAACAGATCGCAATGTTCTGGCCTAATTTTATGATTATTATGATAATGATTATAATGAGAAGATGTTATTTATTTTAGAAGGAAAAGTGTACTCAAAAGCTTCTCTAAATGAGTTAAATGTGTCATATAAGAAAATAAGAAATGGAGTACAAGATCTTTTCATCGAAGGATCAATTACTAGATTATCTATACGAAAGCGATTATCCATTTTGTTCCTGGATTTATGTTCTGTTTTGATTAAAGTGTTTTTGTGATTTATACTACTGAGTCATCCATTTTTGGTTAGTGAGTCCAATCTAGCTGCTTCACTTGCGCTCCTTTTGTTTTTTGGACTGGTTTGTGCTTCTGTTTGACTTTACTAATAGCTTCTAAATTGCTTAACCTGTGTAGGCATTGCTTACCCCCACGCAAACAGGCTTAAACACACTTACTGCTGCTTAAAAGTGCTTCCTCCCGCTTACCCCGATGTTAATTTCTTTGAAAGAAATGAAAAAGGGTTGATAGGAAAGTGGTGAAAAAGGGACACAAAGAGGGAAAGACAGTAGGAAAAATAGCTAGGCATGTGCATGAAAGGTGTAGGGAAGGTCCATAGCTGCCCATTTCTTCTACAGCAACAGCTGTGCATATACACTGAATTTGGAGATAGATTTGGACACTCATACCCCTGAGAGAAGGGTAAGGACAACAATAATATATTGTTATGCCAATTAGACCAGATTACATGTGTCCAGTGGACATGTGTGCAAAACAAACAGCTATGTATGGGGCAAGATTTTTTGGAGGGAACAGATTGCTCCCCCTTTATTTTTCAGGTGAGAGTGGGATGTTGGGGAGGGATAGTAGATATATTTGGGGACGTAGGTTGGGTAGGTTAACAGACATGACAAACAAGATGCATACAGGGGCGGTATATGACACATGTGGGGGGTAAACACATTGATGGGGAGGGGTGTTGGGAAATTGGAAGCCCATGAGCCCCTAGTGGAAACAGTGGGACTGAGGCCCCTATCCATGGGCAGTCACCACTGCACTTTCACAACCCTGAAGGTGGCTATTCTGGGGGCTGCGTAGGAGAGGCAGGCCGACCCTCTAGTAGTGACACATGGCCCTCAAGCTGGTGTAGCAGATGTCCAACCTCCCTGTTGCGCTTGCTATGCACCATGACCTGGACCCGGTGATGGGTAACAGATTCCTGTCTGCGCCTGCTCCCAGGAAGTGGTGAGCCCCATCCTCTGAGGTGGTTCCACCCGAAGGTGGTGCAGGACCAATGGACAAGGAGGTCATGGGTTGAGCCCCAGATGTGCTGGTGCCCAGTGCCACGGCCAGCTGAAGTAGGTCAGGAGGGTGCGTTGGGACCTGCATTCCCATATGTGCTATGGTGTTTAAGTTTTATCAACATATGTTGGTTAGTAATAGTCAGCACATTACAGGATTAGGTATAACAGCATGCATAGATACTTCCATTAACCCAAACACCAGATATGGAACAGTTGCATAGCAAACTGAACACATGCATATATGGGACCACAGTGGTAATTACAACAGCATGCGGGTACATTGATGGCACCATTTCAACATAGCACATGCGCATAATCAGATTTAAATAATTATCGAACAATAGGACATATGTCCCAATATTAGAGTTACGTCACCACATTCCAATTGAGTTGTGTGTTTAGTTTATTGTTGCAGATATGGTGGGGGGAGAGAAAGACATCAATTAACAACTAGTATATTCCTGTAGTTCACATTACTTTCCTAGTCAGTGCTGTTATCTGTACCTTACAAGTATTAATACACTACCCTATTCCCTTAGTTTGGACAGCTATATGCATGAACCAGTTTTACCTGCAGTATACACCTCTTACCTAGTATGGCTGTGGAGGAATTGTTTGTTAACACTAACTGTTTCTATACATACTCCCAGATTCCAGATGTATGTTATGCACATACCTGTCCATCTGTTTTTGCACAGATTCTGGGCATGTCTTGACCACATGCAGGTGAACTGAGAAATATTTCAACTATTGACGTCTTAAACCATTAGTGAATTGTACAGTGAAAGGTTTGTTTTCACTGACATTTTCCAAATATGTACAGGCCTCACAGTCAGTTATATGACATGAAATGCTGCCTACATGTCAGAGATTAGCACACTGATATGCCAGGGGGACAGGGTGACAGCCGGTAGATATGGACCGATTAACTAGATATTCTGGACATTTCTGTACACTTGTGGGGTATGATTCTACATAAAGCTTACTACTATTCACAGGATTCAGACTATAGCTATGTCTGCTAAAAATAAAACACTGTCCATCACAGCTGTGTGTGCTATATAGATATTGCTGTGTATCTCTTAACTGATTTCTGTCTATAATTCTCCTGTGGTTTTACATTCTGACATTAAACAGGATTTCCTAGACAGTTATATTATGTAGCACAGTGTGGGTGACAGTGATGAGTAATACCTTATTATTCAGAGCAACTGCAGCACTAACAATGCCATACAATACCAGAGTAAACAGTACCTGTGCAGGATATTAATCATTTATTTCTAGGCACAGTTTTCATATCTGACAGACCTGTGGGGGCAATGTTTGTTAGCACTACCTGAATGTTGCCACACATATTACCAGATTCCACATTAGTATTATGCACATACATCTCACTCTGTTACTGTACACACTCTGGTCACAGCTTGACAACATGGGTGTGTAGATGAGACATACTTGGCTTATTACTCTCATAACATTTTGGGGAGTTGCTAGAGTGACAGGTTTGTTCTCATAGATGCCTGACAATCAGTTGTACTTCTTGTTTGATGCCTAAATGTCTGAGATCATCCCACTGATTTCCCAGCAAATATGGGCCAATTTACTGGACATTCTGGACATATCTGTACAGTTGTGGGATATGATTCTGTATGCAGCCTACTACCACTCCCAGGATTTGAATCATGGCTGTATGTGCTAAAAATACAACAGTTCACGTCTCAGTTGAGTGTGCTATTTGGATTTTCTTGTCTGCCTTTTCACTGTTTTCTGTCTAGGTCTCTCTCAGTTGTACTATATGACCTCATGGGGTTACACCATTCATATAAAGACATTCCTACACATTATTTATGTAGCACAGTGTGGGTAACAGTGCTTAATACTACAGTACTATTAAGTGATTGCAAATCTACATTACCATATGATACCAGAGTAAGCACATGCAGTCCAGCAGTTAGACATTTATTGTCAGGCTGTTGTGCTTTTATTTAGATACAACCTATATGAGACTCTTCCTGTCATATCCTCTCTTGTATGCAGTACATGCCTTAAACAATACAGGTTTTATACAGGCAATTAACTTACTACTACTTTTAGAATTATTCCCTATGACAGTGCATGCAAGAGTATTACTAACCTGCCTTGTGTTGCAACCACTCCAATCTACATTCTTGGGCCTCCTGGTTCAAAATCCACTCACTTGCCGTGGAGAAAGACATAAGAGAAATATTTATCCATACCTATCCATAATATACAGGAGCTGGAAATTATTAAACAGGAAGTGGACTGATACTTACACATGGCTGGGACCTCCCCTGTCCTCCTAGCCTCTTGGATCCACTGATCCAAAAGACCCCCTTAGGCCACTTCAGGTTGGCATAGTGATGCCTGACTTGCTCACCAGTTCAGGGTACACCAGTGGCACTGGTGAGGTCACGGGCAAGATGGTCCTAGGCCTCCGCTTTGTATTGGGAACCCTGGTACTGGCCCTGTAGCAGTCTCATGTCATGGTCTTTCACAAGGAGTCCTGCCATGACTCTGGACTCTTGGATGCCCCAGCGTTGTGCCTGAAAGTGCACACCCTCTCCCATTCCAGACATAACACCTACAAGGGGAAGCTACAACCATTTTTGAGATGCATTCATGCTTGTTGTTTTTAAATAGGGCTGGTTTCCTGCACTTTTCCATGATTGGATGGATTTGAAAAGGATAAGCTATGGGCAAACCTGCTTACTTAAGGTTGGCATTGCTTAAAGGGTATACCAATGGGCAGACTGAGTTAGCTAGCCTACACATTGTTTACACCTACTAAGCTGGGCTGTGCAATACTTAGTGTTGCTTAATATTTAAGTTGCATTATATTTGCATTATGGCATTGATTTTTTATTCATTACATGTTATATATGTGTTTGGTATCCATGTATCATGTGTACATACACTGTATGGGGCCCTTGTGTTTATTAGGGGATTTCAACACTTTATTACAATGACACCTCACATCTGGGCTTAATGCAGTATTCCAGTTCACATATTTATGTTATGTAGTAGGTTATACAACATAAGACTGTTTATAGTTTCCTTTCACATGTTCAGTTTGAATTTCCTATAATGAGGATCTGTTTGGTGATACCCCAGTCTTTTGTACTGCTATGATGGCTTAGTGGTTCACTACTGTGACTATAGTATACAGGGTCCTGGGTTCAAGTCCTGCAAAGGTTGTTTATTTTGTTTCTGTCCAGAACAGCGGTTGATGTATACAGAGTGCTTAAGGCACTTTTAAGCAATTGTAAGCGGGTTTGTGCGGGTTTGTGTGAAGGTAAGCAATGCTAACCTCTGGTTAAATATGCTTACGGAGAGTTAGCTTCAATATTGCTTAACCTGTGTGCGCATTGCTTACCCCCAAACAAATGGGCTTAAACTCACTTACTACTGTTTAGATATGCTTACACCTACTTACAACTGCTTAATTATACTTACACTTGCTTACTAGTGCTTGCTCCCACTTACCACCGCACTAATTCAGACAGTAATGTCTAATGGCTCTTGGGAAGGTGGTGGATTTGGAGACTGTATGGAGTTGTCATTCATTACACATTTTGCTTCCATTTGTATCCCTGATTCCTGTGTACATATACTGTATGGGGCATTTGTGATTATCTGTGAACTTTGCAACATTATGACAATGACACCTCACATCTGCATTTAATGCAGTACTCCAGTTCACAAATATATGTTATAAATATAAATGTTATAAATATATGTTATCGTAGTTTATGCAACAAAATTTGATCATACAGTAATTTGACATGGAAAATGGATTGTACTGGAGTTAGACTCAAATTGGGAATGACTGCTCGTAAGGTGAATGCTCTGCCCACTACACTATTGCTGTACTGATTCATTTGCATATATCTTGCTTTTTATCCTCTTGTGCCATTTAAGCTGCATTAACCGTAGCTAAGCAATGGGCAAACATGCGCACCTACAGTGAAATTTAATCTGTTTCATAAAAAAAACTTCTTTATATTTAATGTTTTAACTATTGCTCTTGTAAACGTGGGGGGGGGGTGTTGCTGGGGGTATGAGAACACCTATGAGTGGTCACACTCATTCTTTTTCATACTCTGCTGTTCTTCATTCCAGGGGCATGTATATTCTGAGAGCTCAGCTCTCAGACACACCCGCTGCACTCATATATGCTCCATGTCTGTTTAGGAGCTCAGGCAGTGCTCCTTCATTAATATGCCTGGCACGCTGCCATCCTGCTCCTAAACGTCTGCTTCTGTACAGGACTAAGCTAGTCCTGCATGGAAGGATAGTGAATCCGGGGGATTGTATTTTAATATTGATTCATTTTATGTATGGAACTTTTTTGTAGATACTCAAAATGTCATTTAAGAGCTTATTTTTGTTAGCAATAGCTATTGTGGAGTTGAAATTCCACTGACTAGAAAAAAATTATGAACATAACAAATGACTTCAAAAATATCACAGATTGGCTTAATTTTGCTCTTGGAAGTGTGCAATAGTTATAGTTTGGATTTAGCACATCAATAAAAATCACATTTTTCAGAAAAATGCCCACAAAATATATTTTCTTCAGATTAGAAGTTATTTCCATGATATGTATTAATTTCCTGGGAAATTGGTTACATTTCTTTGCATGTTTTTTAATGTCATTCCTTTACAAGTGAAGTTAGAAATCACATCTTTACAACAGAAGCAAACTTGTTATGAAAATAAACATGATTCATTAACACCTAAACTAAGTGTAAGCTAAGTGTACACAATCTGTGTTCAAGAATATCCCTACCTCATTTTTTGTGCTTTCTAGTCACTAAGAAAGATTGCACTAAGTGAGAATGTACTCTACACTTTGTGTAACCTTTATGAAATCCCCTTGATATTTAAAGCTGAAAGAAATAAGTAGAAAAAAAAATAAGGAGAAAGAAGGTGTGAGCTATGCCAGTCTGGTCTTTTGACTCAGAGTGGTGTACACTTAGTATACACTTAGTAAAAGCATTAATGAATCCCAGGAATAATGTAATATAATTGGAACTGTAACAAGACCACAGTTGAAATAGGCTTTCCCCATGGTTAATACAACATAACTCTAAGGACAAAGACTGAATGGATAAAATTTAACAAGAGTGATTAAACTCTGCTTCACCAACAATCTGGTCGTCATTATTAGCATTATATAATACAGTTATGTAGAAAACATTTTTTTTTCATGTACAAAATGCAGCCATCCATAATTCATCAGTTTTTTTTTGCTTTATATAAACAGAAACTGCAGTGTGTCAATGAAATGAAAACAACGTTTAATACAGTTTTAAAATCAATTAAAACTTATTTGCTTTTAATATTTAATCTTTTATCTAGACCTAGAGGTATGCTATCCATAAATTTGTTTTCACAAACCTGCTGGTGATAGTTTAATGTAGGTAGAAAGTTTGGTTTGCAGGTAGTAATGCTGGTAGGTTATTCATGCATCAGTGATTCTGAGAGCTATGCCATTGGTAGATAACTGCTGACAGGACCTCCTGAGGTGGGTGTGTATCAGTTGATATGCCAGACTAGGATCAACTACCCAAAACTGTACAGCAGCAGCACTGGATAGTGCTTGTGGCAGATGACTATATGTTTGTAACGATCAGGATAGCAGTAATGTTATCTGCAGAACAATGGTCTGGCAATCTACTGCAATACACATCCATGAAAACATTATTTTTGGATAGTTGCATTAAAATAAATTGTGAAATACTGATACAAGATGAACTCCTAAGGACAGAAAATTGGGGTAGGGCAGACAGTCTTCAGAGTAAGCCAATATATATGATAAGGTTGAAATGTAGCCTTCAGGATTTCTAAATCCTGAACATAATCTGCACAACATGAAAGTTAGAAGCTGCAAAGATGTCTTGCATTTTGAGATAAGCAATATAGAAGTATAAATTAGGAAATATGGTTGCAGTCAAGAATGAAATATAATTGGCATGCCTCAATCTATTGGGCATCAGTGAACTGAAATAGACTGTCTTTGGGCATCTGAATCTAATTAACACATAGTACAAAAGGATAGAAATGAAAGGCAAAATAGTATAATATATCTAATCAAGAAGAAGCTTACAAGAACTACACTGAAATGCAGTGTAGTTAGGAAATGTTTATTATGTATGCATTTATAAGGTACATCCATTAACATGACTATTAGTCAGATATAAGCACCAACAGCAGAGGCAGAAGGGGTCAATGTTATTCACTTCTATTGGCAAGTACAAGCTGAAATTGAGAGAGTATGTAGACAAGTTACACTGGTAGTTTTTGATGACTGGAATGCAAAAGTTGAAAACAAAGATTATAAGGATTAAACAGAAATCAGATTCATTAAGTTTGTGGCAACAATGATGGAAAAACTGAATGTAACATTAACAAAAATACATCCTGCTTAGGCTTACTATGACACAGACAATGAGCTGTTAGTGCATAAACTCAAGCTGCAAAAAAGAGAAAGCCAAACATCTTCCTAGTAAAATATGATCTTGAAAACATACTGCCAATGTTCAAACTCTTTGCAAAATTGATTCACTTCATTAGATGCAAATGACTAGAATAATACAAAGTTGTAAAAAGACATCATGAAGCCAGCACTTGAACAAAGTGAAAAGCCATACAAAAAGCAAATATGGACTAAATCACTGATAATGAAATTATGAATATTGCTCAGAAACAAAAAGTAGTTAAACAACTGGAGAAAAAGGAACTTGGACAAAATTTGCAATGCACCAGATGAGAAGACAAAGAAAAATGTTACACTGATGCATTCATAAATATAGGATCAGAAACCCCTGGATGAAGAGTGAGATCAGCTTTCCTAAATTGTGAGAGCAAAAGAAAGAATTAGAACTGTGAGCTTGAATATTAAAGGATAATTAGTATGGGGCTAAGACGATTTAGACAAGATAGAGAAATATTATATTCATTCTACTCTAGAAATCAAACAGATCAAAAAGTAAAACTGTGCTTATAACCAAGAACCAAGGGTGATCAAAGAAGTTAAAGCAGGTTTTAGATCTATATCATAGAATAAAGCAGTAGGCATTGCTGGGTTTCAGACATATGGATTATAACAATCAGATGCAGCTGTTGCAATATTTAAAAGGCTCTGCAGGAAATTTGAAAGGCAGCATCATGACCAAGTGTCTGGCAGAGGTCTGATTTTATATCAGTCTTGAAGAATGGTTATACTGCAAACTGTTGAAATTATAGCACAATTGATTTTCGTCCTCATGTCATCAAGATTCTTCTCAAGATAAATCACTGAAGATAAGAACCATGTTTGGAATAAGAAGTGACAGAAGTGTAAGCAGGACTCATGAAACAGAAACAAGATATATCATCAAAGATATTCTTTGAAAAGACAAAAGACTATCAAAAGGCAATCTACATGTACATGTTTGACTGAAGCAAGGTGTTTGACTGCATGAGACATGCAAAACTCTAGGCCCCATTTAGAAGCATGTGTGTGCAGCATTACCTGAAAGTGCCATGCTTAGTCTTGACATGAGCCAAAAATCAAGGGTGTACACAGACCAAAGAGAAACAAAATAGTTTAAAATTGTAATACTGTACAACAGGACTTTGTATCTCTGCATAGAGCAAAACAAGACAGAAGCTGAACTGTATAAAGAAAACAATGAATGATTGAAGTAAGAATTATCAACAGTGTTTTTATGCTGTTTGCACCCCATTATTTACAGAAAATGAAAATGCTCTGAACTGGGTGCTTATGAAGATTAAATAACCCAGTCTGAGAATGAGTTAGCAGTTTTAGCATAAATGCATGAAAGATACTGACAAGTGGAAAAAATCATATATTTATTATTGATTTAGAAGAATTAGAAATAGAAAACTTCATCCTGCATGAAGAAATAATCAATAATTTTTTGATAAGCAGTCAAGAAATCCAATGATAAATCATTTTTGGAGGAATGACAATGAATGATTTAAATAACATTTTCAAGTGCATATGAAGATATGATTTGTCCTTGTTATAATATGTTCAATAATGCTATATGAATGTAAAAGTTTGACGGTTAAAAAGCAAGACAGGAAGACAACTGATGTCTATACTTTTGCTGTTGGTAAAGAATCCTGAACAATGGACTGAGCACCAACTGTGCCTAAAACAAATGCACTGATAATTCAGGAGATGAGGTTTAAGTACTCCATAGAAGTTCAAATGACTAGACTTAAATTCTCACTCTTCAGATGCACAATGTGAAGGAGAAGATAATTAAAAAAAGGAATTATGCTTGACAAGATAGAAGAGTGAAATAAAAGAAGAGTGGCAATGTGGCTAAAGCAATAGATGCTGCTCTATGTGTGGTTAGATTTCTGACAGATGACAGAACACATTCTCGAACAACTAGTCATAAGGTTACCATGAATCACTTTGTGATAATCACACATATCTACATTGACGCATCTGAATATTTTTAGCTAGCTGTTGAAGGGTTATTATTGCAATGTTATTTTATGACCACTAATGAGACTTCATTTGACCAAACAAATATTCCAACTTTAGGTCTATTTAGCAAGTAAATATTTCTTCTTGAATCATCCCTCTGCCACATACTGCCTACAAACATGCAGTTGTGATGAAGTAAATTTTCATTACACTCTTCTGAATGTTTGCTGTACTGTATTAATAACCTCAAAACGAGGTCCTTAACACATCAGCAGAATGACACTGCTGACATTCAGCTTCTTAACTGGAATAGAAATACTTAGCATTTCAACATCAAATACTTTTAAAACGTACTAGAAATTCCAGACTATCAGGTCTTAAAGTAACTCAGATATCCTATCTCATTTTTAATTCTTAAAAATGAAATAAATGTACTTTTTAAGTTAAAAAGCAAACAAGCAAGCAAAAAGCACCAGGATTAATTCTTGGCAAATGCAGACCCTATTGAACCAGGAATAGAGTATGATGCCTCTAATCAGCATGTAGGCTTCCTCCATTGTACGCTACAAAGCAACATCCCATGACTAGTCAGTCCCACTGCATGTTTCTAAGGGGGTATGCACTGAAACCCCATATTTATAATACCACTTACATTATGTTAGTATACTGCTGAGCAAAACACATTATCACATACAAGGGGGTCTCCTCAGTTGTAACTTTAGGCTGTATAGATGAACTTCTCTGGCAACAGAAACAAAACCAGTAATAAATGAATAAATAAACAAATAGCTGTTATTATAAGGATGATTGTGGTTAAACAGCATCTATGCTAAAAGTACTTTTATTTTTTTCACTTTTTTATATATATTTTTTTATCTTGAGTAGAGTATGTTATAGATAAGATGTGAATAAATCCATGGTGAAAGAACCCAAGGAAAAGGCAGAATGTTGTAAAAAGAGACTGTTGATACAGATGCAGGCAGGAAGCATAGCAAAATGCATAAATCATGCTTTGGCTATATCTTCTGCTCAATGAGTCTGACTAAAGAAAAGAAGAAGTTGTATATAACGAGTCCCGCTTGATATTTTCATGTTGCACTTTAATTATCACAAAGGTTTAAGCTAGTTTACCATGGTTGCTTCATTTAGCAGAAGAAACACATGTATTTCTTATTTATTTAGTTAGCTAGTTATTTTAAAAAAAGGTTCACTTTAATGATTCAGCTAAACTGTGATCAAACTTAGAGCATTATGTTTTGATGAAATTCTGGATGTAGAACATATGAGTAAGCATCATTTCTCGTCCTATCAATGCAAAAAATAAATAAATAAATAAATAAAATAATAATAATAATAATAATATATATATATATATATATATATATATATATATATATATATATATATAGTTCCCCTTCAGAAGCCTGAATGATCATAAGCTCGAAATTCATAAGCCTGAAACCAAAAGCCTAAAACTCAAAAGCCTGAAAACACACAGAATACAAATAATGCTTATATGCCAGTACAAAGACACTACTATCTACTCACTTACCGTAACCCAAACCCTAACACTAAGGTCCATCACTATCGCACACTCACCTAATCCGCGCCCTAACCCTAACTCACTTAACCCGCCCCTAAACCTAACGTAAAAACAATCGCACACTTACCTGAACCCAACCCGTAACTTTCCACCACAGCGCTAAGAATAGCAAAGCCACATTAAAGTCAATATTTGTATTTTGTGTGTTTTCAGGCTTTTGGGTTTCAGCCTTTTGAGTTTTCAGGCTTTTGAATTTTCAGGCTTTTGGTCTCAGGCTTATGAAGTTTGAGCTTATGATCATTCAGGCTTCTGAAGGGGAACCAAATATATATATATATTTATTTATAGCAGAGAATGTTTGAATTTCTGTATTAGATGCTTGAAAAGTCAAGATTTATGGATTTTCTCCCATTGCAAATATTACATATGCGATCTTCTTTTTCTCCTTTCTTACCTTTTTAATAAAAAAATTGTATCTGATTTTTTTTTTCTCAAAGAAGGCATTTAGAGTGTTGCATCTTAGTGAATATTAAATTAGAAGATGAGTCATCTTGTAGGATTATTTGTTTACTTCTTAATATATGTGATATTTGAATAACTTAAGTCTTTCTGAAGAATTAATTAAAAATGAGAAGTAACAGGTAAAAATTTCAAGAACAAATGATTGGAACTGGCTTTTAATAGTAGTTGGGATATAATATGCTTCATTTTTAAACCAACTCTGGTCAAGAAATGCATTGCACAGTGCTGCCATGGTTAGTGTTATGATGTCACAGCACATGGATCACTTCCTGGATGGGGGTCTTTTGTATAAATTATACACATCTTTCCTTTGTCCTTTTGGAATTTTTGTCAGATTTTACATTTCACTCCCATATCAGATAGATGAAGTCGTATTCTTTTCCACAGGTGCGTAGATTGTGGGTGTATACAAGTATACGGGTGCATTCTTCTACAGACTAACATCGCATCCAGAACATTATCTGTACATTACATCCATTGCATAAAATGACAGAAACTAGATCCACTGTAGTCCTGCAAAGCTTAATGCTATGTTAAAAAGTGAATAATTAAACAATTCTCTCTAATATTTTCAAATGGATAGCGACAAATGTCAGGCATGACACCAATGATTTGAACATATTATCCAGAACTATCAAGTTTTTTGTGGGGATACTATAATCTCCCTTCCCTAAGCCAGTACACTAGTTAGGTATTAGTTATATTACAGAGTTACCAGAAAAAAAAACAGATTTATGAATACCACTGATAGTCTGTAAATATCTAATAGATTTTAAAGGCATATCACAAGGAGATGTGTGTAGTTGCTCAGCTTGGGTTACATGAGATAACTCTATTCAGCAAAAGCTGGATGTAAATCCATTAGTCCTGCCAAAGATGAACTAAGCATTGCTACAGTCAGTGTTGGTAAACTGGCAGGAAACATCTTGGAAGAGGAAAATTGATGACAAGGAGGAGAATGGACATCCTATATATCCAGGAGACAAAATGGATTGGCAGTGCAGCAAAGCCACTTGGCTTGACATCTAGAGCTTACTAATCAGGAGGAAAGGCTAGAAAGTGCATGGTAATTGTAGTGAAGGAGAGGTTCCAGAAGACAGTGAGGGATATCATTAGAATTAGTGACAGACACATGGCAATCAGGCTCCAGTGTAATTATAGGGCACTATTCATAATCTCAGCCTATGCCACACAGCAGGGATGTGATTGTGAGGAAAAAGTGCTTTCAAACAGTAGTTGCAGGACCTACTAGCTAAGGCAGGCAACATAAATTAGTGTTGATAATGGGTGACCTAAATGCACATATTGCAACAGATAGAATGGGATATGATGACTGCCTGGGTCAACACTGGTGTTGTAACAGAAATAAAAAAAGAAGCCATTTAGACTTCTGCCTGACAAATAGCTTGATGGGGGCCAAACCATGGTACAGAAAGAGAGTCAGTCACAAAATTGCATATAAGAGTCGCCAATATGTATGACTAGGCTTTTAAGGGCTTTAGTGGTTGTTAGCCTGGTATGCACCTATGAAACTAACAATCTTTAGTACATAGAAGCCCTGAGAGGTTCAGTATGTGGCCTTATATTCCCTATGATCTTGCCTGTTACTGTTGTGATGTACTAGGTAACATAATGTGATACATCTTCTACTTGGATGCCCTGAAAAGTTTGCATTGTGACCCTATATACATAATGTTTGGTTTCACTTTGCCTTCTGGTGCTTTATCATCTGAGTAATATGTTCTGATAGTGTTGATTTTCACTGTAACACAGATGGCTTGAAAGGATTACTACATATGGTTGTGATTATTTATGCATATATGAACCTTGTCTCCAGGTGCTCTGGCATTCTGGGTAAGATACTGAGATAGTGATGATTTTTTTCTACTACTTAGATGCCCTGAAACATCTATTATGCCTTCTTATGACTATTGTGGCCTTGCCTCTTGGCACTGCAACCTTTTAGCTAAGATACCATGATAGTTCTAGATTCTTCTACAATTTATATTTGTCCTTTTGTTCCTTATGCCCTATTCTGATAAGCAAATCAGGATTCACAATTAAAAAAAACTTTGGCCTAACCTAAAGATCAATATTGTGGTTTGATATCCATTGATTGAGTCATTATGAAAACTTATTCCACATACAGTAGAAACCACTTTTCTCTTTAAAGCTTAATGCATTCCTTGGTATATTTCTCCTAACTGGGTTCAACAAGACTCTAGACCTTGAGAGATACTGGCCTGCAAACTCAGTGCTGATAAAAGTAATACTTTAAGAGGCCAGTGGTATTGACAGATTCTTAAACATTTTTCAATTCCTGTACTTCTGCAACAGTGAAAATTCTAGCCAGAAGTCTTCCAGTAACAATGTACTCATTTTTGCACAGTTTGGTTTTCTTAATTTTCCCATCATAGCTCCCAAGTAGTGCAGACATTGAGTATTTATTCTGAGAATGCATTGCTTTTATTTGTTTATTTCATAAAATGTAGTCATATGTTTTGCAAATTAGTCTCCAACAACTGTTAAACAGAAACTATTCTTGTCTTCATTGTATTTCTTTGTGTATGTTATAATTCATTAATCCCATGGCACTGTATAATATCCATTAAATGT